>NC_132895.1:36040721-36188221 GCF_030463535.1 Salminus brasiliensis | reverse complement strand
CTTCTACAGGCTTCCTTCTCCTGCTCCATTCTGAAGGTAATCTTGGTTTAATCTGTTTCTCTGAAGAATCCAGATCTGATCAGGCTTTAAGATGTGTTCTATCAATCTAACCTGACCTGATGTTCTTGAGGGCTTCCAGTGGTTTGGATGTTGAAGCAAACTCACTGTATTTAGATGTATGAGGGCATCTCCTGGTTGTAGATTGTAGACTGGGCTGTTTGGTGTCTGAGCTTCCTGATGTGTTTCTTTTTTATAAGAATGAATCAGATGGGTGATCTGGTCATGCCTAAAAAGCTCTGCTCTCTCTGGTTATCTGTATCTTTTTGTCTAATGTTTTCTTTAACTGAATCCATTCTGCTCCTCTACCAGGGAAATGCTCCCTGTGTCACTGGCTGCAACACAAGCCCAAAGCATGATCCATCCAGCCCCTTGCTTAACAGTTGGAGAGATGTTCTCTACATTAACTTCTGCAACCTTTCTTTTGCACACATACCTTTGATCACTGCAGATCTCTAGTGTAACTTCACCATTAGTCCACAGGACCTGTTCACAAAGTGCATCAGTCCTGTAAAACAGGACGCAGGATTTCTTCTGATGACTCTTCAGTGACAATCATATTTGTAAAGGTGTTGCTGCACAGTAGAACAGTGCTCCACCACTGAAGATTAGGCTGAATCTTCCTGAAGGTCTCACTCACTGAAACATGACTTTGATCTCTCTGAAAGATCTCTAGGTCATCCAGACTCACCTCCACCTCCACTGTTCCTGTTAACTGCTGTTCTTAATTACATTAGGAGCTGAGGACACCGCTAGCTGAGAACACCATAGCCTAAACAAGCTGATGAAGTTCTGAGAGCTGGTAAAAGGTATCTACACACTGAACATTACAGCTGAATTACCTTTATTTCCATAAACAGACACAACATGTGCAGCATGATGAAGCAGACATGGAACATTATAAACGATGGACGATTCGGAGAAGGAGGAGTGATCCACAGTTCAGTGCTGAGAGGGTAGTAACCTTCGTCTGGTAACTTCTGTCCTCATGAACTCCTTCTTCTTCTTTTTCTTATTTTTATGACAGGATGACCCGTCCCGTTCCCCTGCAGTCTGTCCAGAGTTCTGTTCATCCTGACCCGCTCTGTCCCCTTCCCCTGCAGTCTGTACAGAGGTCCGGTTACACTGACCCGCTCCGTCCTGTTCCCCTGCAGTCTGTCCAGAGGTCCGGTTCCCTTGATACGCTCCTTCCCGTTCCCCTGCAGTCTGTACAGAGGTCCGGTTACACTGGCCCGCTCCGCCCCGTTTGATCCAATCTGTGAGGGAAACATCAGAGAAATCATTAGTACTGCTGAATAAAGATTTAACCCGTTTTATAAAGAATTCATCATGATCAGTGTTACCATCAGGAGGGAGGTGAAGCTGAACAAGTGATGTTAGAAGGCTTTAAAGGGGACAGTACCAACACAAGACAGCAGCACTACTCTCACACTGCTTTTGTCAATGTGGAGGACTAACTACTGTCTGTCCACTAGAGGCTCAGTGCTGAAATATCCCTGACTAGAACAGATCTCTATATTAAAGCAGCAGTGATTACAATATTAATACTGGTACTAAAAGGGAAGATTCATTAGCAGATTTACCAGGATATTAAGAGCAAATACATTTTCTCCTGTAAAATGAAGGATCACCAGTATGTTCACTGTGTGAGTGATAATTCCCCCTCACCTCTTTAACATGTGATGTTAGAAATTCATTTCTCAGAAAGATGCATTTGATTAATATCATTTTCTTAAATAAGTTTTGTTACTCCTGCAACTCATCTACAGACTCTGCTCGTCCACTCACTCAGCTGATTGACCAATGGATTAAAAAGGGACATTCTGATGTGTTCAGACTGAGAACATGAGAAACATCCCAGCTGCACTTTACTGTAATAATAATATATAATAATAGGTAATAATAATAATAATAGGTAATAATAATAATAGGTTAATACTGAACCTGACTTTACTGAACCTGACTTTACTGAACAATCAGACTATATTTAATAATAATATATAATAATAATAGTTAGTTAAAGTTAATGTGATCATCTCAGCACATTCACTAACAGCAGTCATGTTATAACTACGTTCTTTATTCACTGTCAGAGTTTTCTTACTGTAAACTGCATCCAGATTTCTTCATCAGCTCTAAGAGCTGTTCCACTGACTTCCCTAGATTATTCTCACGCAGATCCAGCTCTCTCAGATGTGAGGGGTTTGAGGATAGAGCTGAAGTCAGAGCAGCACAGCCGTCCTCTTCTATACTGCATTTCTTAAGCCTGCAGAAAAAAAAATTATTTAATAATAAATAAATAAATAGTAATAATATCAGGGAATTTTTTTTTTTGTTTTAATGTTGATACTGTTTGAAGTGTAATTTACTCAGTATAACATTCTAATTATGTGAGATACTGGACTTAAAAGTAACACACACACACACACACACACACACACACACACACACACATTATGAAAAAGTGTACATGATAAAGTTGTACAGCTATTAAATTATAAACCTTTTATTAATATTTAATAGTAAAACATCAAACTACACAGAATAAAAGTCTAAACATACCTCAACAGATTAATAATCAATAATCAAAGTAAAGCTTTATTCAGGATGATTTACTACATGACGTCTATTCAGAATAAACTCTGAGTTACTTACTGTAGTTTCTGTAGTTCACACTTCTGATTCTCCACCAGACGACAGAGCTGCTTCACTCCTGAAGCTCCCAGTTTATTCAGACTCAGGTCCAGCTCTCTGATGTGGGATGGATTTGTATAAAGAGCCGAGGCCAGACCAGCACAGCCTCCCTCTGTTAAACTCTGAATTAGTCTGCAGAGGGTGAGGGAGACAACAGACAGGATTCAGTACAAGACAAGAAACTAATGTAAACATTTACATCATTAATACTGTATTCAGTAAATATAACGTATAATCGCTTCATCATCGGGTGGAAAACCCTGCTGATGAACAGTTCCTTTGAACAGTCAGTACTGCAAGTTTCAGTCAGTGCTTTCCCCCGAGGCAGTTGCTTTAAAGCCCCCCAGTAGTGGAACTGGGTTCTCTGGAACGATGGTGAGGCTCCATTAAGTACTTTTGGATGGGATGAGAGGGAGATGAGGTGGAGTGGGGATCATCCAACATCCTGACCTCACTAACACTCTTTTCGAGGAATGCAGTTAGGGAGTGGGAGTGATGAACAACATGATAAATCAATAATCCATTAAAGTTCCCACAATACCATGCAAACCATGTGGACACTTCATCCACGGCTCATTGTGTACAAGGTATTCTCTGTATGACTGCATGTGCTGAATTGCAGCGTCCAGAACAGGACATGTACGGAGTAGAATTTCAGTGGGACAGTGTACTGGGATTGTGGGAAATGGAGTTTATGAGTTTATGGAGGCCTGAAGAAAAGACAGTCAACTCATTTATAGCAAACATTTATCCTGTGAAACACATGGAGCTATAAATTTAAAAGCAACATAATAATTAAATAATAATACATGAATTCACCAGTATTCTGTAATTATCTTATTTAATCTTTGAAAGTCTACGAATGCAAACGCACTAGTTTGTTTTTTAAATCAACCCCATAAAACCAAACCCTGATTTCTAGACTTGCTGCTCTTTTATAAAGGCAATTCTACTCACCTCAGTTTCTCCAGTCTACAGTGAGGATTCTTCAGTAGATCACAGAGCTTCTGCAGTCCTGCCTGATCCAGTTTATTCTCCTTCAGATCCAGCTCTCTCAGGTGTGAGGGGTTTACAGTCAGAGCAGAAATCAGATCTGTAATACTGCTGGATTTATACATCCTGCAGAAACAGAGAAGAAGTAGTAGAAGAAGAGGGCTGTAGTTTCGTTCAGCTGGGGTCAGTCCTTAAATCTCAAACAAAAGCAAGAGAACTACTGTAGGGTAGGTAAAGTCAAGTAATAAACCAGCATTATCAGTTCAAGACCAGTGTGCATGGAGAAAACTAGCTCATGTGTAGATAAACCAGCCTACAGATCATTTAATGAATCCAGCTCCTTACGTGAGTTTCTGCAGTCTGCAGTGTGGATCCTCCAGGAGAGCAGACAGCTGATCCACTCTGATCTTCTTTGGTTCAGTCTGACTCAGATCCAGCTCCGTCTGCAGTAAGGGGTCTTTACCCAGCTTTTGTTTAAAATAAGTGTAGGCTTCTTCTGCAGCATCACTTTTCAGCAGTCTGGAGAGAGAACATCAGTACAGTCTAATGAACTACTCAATAACTCAATAACGGTTAAATAGGTACTCTAGAGACGTTTCTCAACCCAGTTCTGGGGTTTTGATCTGCCCCCAGTTCCCCACACCCTGATTGAGAAGACTCCTGGGTCTGGGTCTAGTGTACAATACCAACAATACTACAATGTCATGTATGAACCAAATGGAAATGTTTGTTTATATAAATACAACCTCAGATGAACAACAACACACAACATATTCCACCGTCTCTTTACTTATTTAACAACAATGAAACATTCTACAATAAGAGATGTCCACAATGTCCACATTCTCTGCTGTGCGATTAAAATGAGTAAAAGAGAAAGAAAGGTTTTGGGTGGTTCTGTATGCTTTGTTCTCATATATCTTTACAGTACAATATGATCAACACACCTATTGTACCTATAATAATACTGTATTATTGTACCTTTTATGTTATACATGTATAGATTTTGAAGCTATGAAAATATATGAATGTGTGTACTTCACAAAATAAAAGACTGGCCAGTAGTTTTACATGTGAACATAGGACACTCTTGACCTTGAAGAAGCACAGATGACCGGTGAATTTACACTCCTGTGACTAATAACTAAGAAAATGGCAGGAACTAATCCCAAAATAAAAACAACCTTATGTACATCATACTTTATACAACATTATACATTCTAATATTATACACATATCCTCTCATGTGGGAGAAAAGTCCATGTTATGTTTAGCTCTCTTCTGATGGGAGGAGCTGTTACACTTTAGCTTAGATTTGTATACGTTCAAAATATACACATTTCCCAAATACACCTACTTCAGTGTCTTCAATTTATGCTGTGGATGCTCTAGCAAGCGATGAAGGCTCTTAACTCCTGCATCTCCAGGATCGTTCCCTCTGAGATCCAGCTCGATCAGGTGTGATGAGGGATTCAATTTCAGAGCTGAAGCCAGAGCAGCATATCCTTCCCCTGTTACACTACAGTCTGAAAGACTATCATACAAAAGAAAGAAACATTCTTTAGCATCAACACAGAAACTCTGCTTAACTGCTTGTGCTTTTGTGTGCCGTCTGTTTATCTGCTAAAGCTTTCTTCTCCTTGCTCTGAAATATTTTTTCTTGCCAGTGTCACACCGGACTTCACTGGGGCTTGGATTTGGGTCTCTGTTAAACTCCTTTTATTGTCTATTTTTCGACTCATACAACACATTTTGTTTATTTAGGAAAAAAGTGATAAGCATTGTTCTTAAAATACCTACAACAATATGTAAAATGATGTGAGGAGGAGATTTCTGAGTGCAGGTATATTCTACAGTGGATTTCATGAAGGTTCAGTCTATATGAAGCTGTGTGTGTTTTTTGTATGCATCTTACTCCAGTTTCTGTAGTTCACACTGAGGATTCTTCAGTACAGCACAGAACTGCTCCACTCCCACATTCGATAGTTTATTCCCACTCAGATGCAGCTCTACCAGGTGTGAAGGATTAGAATTCAGAGCTGAAGACAGAGCTGCACAACCTTCCACTGCAATACTGCTGGAATTCACCCTGTAATCAGAGGTCAGTGGAGGAGAGAATTACTGAAACATATTGCTTATTTGTCTTGAAACAAGTAAAGTGAAACAATAGTTTCTTAAATCTTCAAACTTCTGAACTTTGTTCTGCAACAATAATTATTGAACAGAAACACTCCATACTTCAGTATCTGAGTCCTGCAGTGTGAATCCTTTATTAGATCAGACAGCTGCTTCATTTCTGAGTCTCCTTGTATTCTCCCACTCAGATCCAGCTCTGTCTGCAGTAAGGGGTTTATTCCTAGAGCTTCAGTAAGAGAAGCACAGATTTCCTCTGCTGCAGGGCTTTTCAACAACCTGGACAAAAAAGATTGTCACAATTTTTGATATAATAGTGCATACATGCTTTTAAACACTGATTATATAAAATATATAAATTATATAGATTAAAATGATGAATTTATATGTAGTATCATTGCTAACTACAGACACTACATGGTCATACTAATTCTTGAATATTTTTTATAATGGTATAAAGCAGGTCACCTCAGTTTCTTCAGTTTACTGTTTGGACACTTTTGTAAATCAGTAATCAGCTCCACTCCTTTACTTCCTGGATCGTTCCCTCTGAGATCCAGCTCTACTAGATGTGATGAAGGGTTGGATTTCAGAGCTGAAGCCAGAGCAGCATATCCTTCTTCTGTTACACTGCAGTCTGAAAGGCTAGACACAAAACATGCTGGCTTTACAAAAACAACATGTTTGGAGTTTGTGTATTAAATGATAAAATGACCTGCATAATGTAACGGCATCGTTCAGTTTACTGTTTACTGTTTATATTTAACAGAACTCACCCCAGTCTCTTTAGGTTACAATACTGATTGGTCAGTAGAGCACAAACATGTTGCACTCCAGGGTTTCCTAGTCTATTCATACTCAGATCCAGCTGTTGCAGGTGTGTAGGATTTAAACAAAGAGCTTCTGATAGGGAACAACAGTCTTCTTCTGTAATGCTGCTGTTATTCAGCCTGTAAACAAATAGATGATAAAGAAAATATCATTCCGTTACTTTGCTTAACAAATACTGACATGAAACAGTCATGAAAGGTAGCTTTTCCCTTGCACTACTCAGAACCACAGGATGAGCCTGACTGACTTCAAGAGGGCACTATATCAAACTTTGAGTCATGCCCCCAGGACCCCTTCAGCTCTGTGACCTCAGCTTGACTCACATTTAATAAATAAGGCACTTATCATGTAGCATCCATCAAAACTCAGTGTATCCTGCTCTGTTTCTCTACTTCCTTCTGCGTCTCTACTTCCTCCGGAAGCTGAGAAAGGCCCGTCTCCCTCCACCCATCCTCACCCTCTTCTATAGGGGAACCATAGAGAGCATCCTAAGCAGCTGCATCACTGCCTGGTTTGGGACCTGCACAGCCTCTGACCGCAAGACCCTCCAATGCATTGTGAGGACAGCTGAGAAGATCATCGGAGTCTCTCTCCCCTCCGTCATGGACATTTACACCACCCGCTGCATCCGCAAAGCAACCAGCATTGTGGATGACTCCACCCACCCTTCACACAGTCTGTTCTCCCTCCTGCCATCAGGAAGAAGGTACCGCAGCATCCGGTCCAACACGACCAGACTCTGCAACAGCTTCTTCCCCCAAGCCATCAGACTCCTCAACACAACTCAACTTCTGAACTGATGTCTTTCTGGTACATGTACACTCTCCCTCTCTCTCTCTCTTCAACCATTTACCCCAGATAACATGGGAAGCATTTTTTGCACAAGCATTTGCACTAATAACTTTACTACCTCACTGGACTCTATTTATTGCACATTGCACAATTTGCACACTACAGCCAATTATTTATTATTCTCTGGTCTGTACTGTGTTGTGTTGTCTGTCCGCACTTGTTTGTTTGTGTTGCACTTGTGTCTTGTATGCACTGTCTATGTTGCACCATGGTCCTGGAGGAACGTTGTTTCGTTTCACTGTGTTCTCTGTATGTAGTTGAAATGACAATAAAACCCACTTGACTTGACTTGTTTAAGATATCAAATGGGAAACCCTCCTGATTTCTTCCTAAATTGCTATGCTAAACTGCTTTGATTTGTTTAGATTTATATCTATTTTTAAATCTGTAGCACAAAGATGCAAACGTCATTATCCTGCTGTTACCAACTTTTAAAATATTTGTCAGGTTTTTAACCATGAAATATACCAGTTAACACATTAATTGTTCATGGACTTCAACAAATGAACGGATGTTCATTCAAAGTTGTGCCCTTTGAATCTTAAACAATAATAATTATTATAATTATTTAACATAAACACTCCATACTTCAGTATCTGAGTCCTGCAGTGTGAATCCTTTATTAGATCAGAGAGCTTCTTCATTTCTGAGTCTCCTTGTATTTTCCCACTCAGATCCAGCTCTGTCTGCAGTAAGGGGTTTATTCCTAGAGTTTTAGTCAGATGATCACAGAACTCCTTTGCAGCAGAGCTTTTCAACAGCCTGAAAGACAAATCATAAAGGATTTCCTTACAATGTTATATTGTACTGACTATGCCATCCATACTCTTCTTATTCTGATATATCACTGTATAGACTGTGCAACAGACTTTCTCTGCAGCAGAGCTACTCAACACTCTGGAGAAAAGGGCAAACACTGCTATGAATTTTATTCATATGCAATTAATTACATTAAAAACTCAGTTCATTTTAAAAGATGAGTGAAGGTATTTTGTAAAATAAATCAAAGGAACGAAGGAAGTTTATAAGCTGGTTTTAACAGTAGGTGACTGATTGATTTAACATCTCTGGAACAAGCATTTTTATGCCAATAATTCAAATATCTACCCCAGTTTGTTCAGTTTCCACTTTGGATTCTTAACTAAATCAGTGAGTTTCTTCACTCCTGTGTCTCCAGGATCGTTCCCTCTGAGATCCAGCTCTGTCAGCGGTGATGAGGAGTTTGATTCCAGAGCTGAAGCCAAATATGTATATCCTTTCCCTGTTATACTGCAAGATGAAAGACTAAACAGAGGACAAAACATAGTTATGCTTGGCAGAATAACCTAATCACCACATATATGTCTATGTCTGTAGGCCTAAAATGAATCCTCTGCATATGCTTATTGTCAATGTCTGCAGGATTCTCAAGACAGTGGCACCAAAAAAACAGGCTGCCATAAAGTAGCTTACTGTGATGCATACATCCTATACCCATGAGTAATTAAGCCTGTTACGAAACATCTTAAGAACTATCCTAAATACATTAATATCAGCTAGAAGACAATCATTTTATTACAGGCTCTTAATAATTAGACAGTAAATGACAATAATATTCAAATATAACAATTATGTATAAAATGTAAACAAATCTTTGAAATATTTGTTTAATTTTTAGATTTTATATTTCCTTGTACATGGAAAGAGACCAGTTAACACTAATGCTGAACAATAAGCACCCATAAACCACATTCAGTGAGTAACAACCTTTAGTTCAAGATTTTGGGTTTGAACACAAATGTTTAAAAGTACAAGCTGCCAGACACCACTGTGGAGGGAACAGACTGTCACTTATACTTTTAGTTTAGTGCTTTAAAAGTCCTTCTTTTACCCTCTGTGTGCTGAACAGGCCCGTTATATAGATTATACAACATTATATAACATATATACTGTAGATATAGATAAGCTCACCTCAGTGTATCCAGTTTACAGGCTGGACTCTTCAGTCCTTCAGAGAGCAGATCTACTCCTAAGTCCTGTATGGGATTGTTGCTCAGATCCAGCAGAGTCAGATTAGAGGATTCTGAGCTGAGAACTTGGAGCAGAGCTGAACAGCTTCTCTCAGTCAGGTTACACTCACTGAGCCTGAAAGTAAACGTAAGACAGAAAAAGTGCTCAAATCTCAAATCTTGTATAAATTTAAAAATTAATAAGTAATTTCAGAGAGTTTACACTAACTTTCAAGTTTAAAGTTAATGCTTAATAGTAAGTAAATGTCCATAATATTCAAATATAATTTATGTATGTAATGTAAAGTTATTGTTTTCATTGATCAATTACACTAGTGCAGAGTGTGACAGTAATGTACATTTTGTACATTTTGTAGTTATGTTTTTGTTTTTTAATGATGTAATATCAGGACTTTATGAACCCAGGAGGCATTAACAATTGCGAATCTTTGTGAATCTAAAAAAAGGCAATGTATCATTGCTCTGTATGCAATACAGTGTTATAATGTGTTGTAAATGTTGGCTGTCAACATGCCAACACCAGTGAACCATGAATGGTGGAGAGAGTCCATACTGTGTGCAAAATCCACAAAAATAACATTGCATTTTGTGTGCAAGACATTGGTTCCACATGTTGTAATTAAATCATGAATAAATCATATTTAGTGTGTAATATTGTATCATTTAGTTTCTTAGTGTTTATATGCATTAGCCATATAGCCAGGTTTGAACACAAGCGTTTAAAATACAAGCTGTACTTTCCAGACACCGCTGTGGAGGACTTGATTTAGAGCAGTCCTTTTTTTACTTCTACTTTCACCTTCTGTGTAAAATATACCACAGTAGTATAATGGCAATGGCTCACCTCAGTGTCTCCAGTTTACAGGTTGGACTCTTCAGTCCTTCAGAGAGCCGCTCTACTCCAAAGTCCTGTATGGGATTGTTGCTCAGATCCAGCAGAATCAGTGTAGAGGACACTGAGCTAAGAACGTTGCACAGCCCTGAACAGCTTCTCTCAGTCAGGTTACACTCACTGAGCCTGAAAATAAACGTAACACAACAGAGCACCAACAATCTCTCATTTTTATCCTAATATTGTTTCACAAATTTTTCATGAGTTCATTCTAAACCTCAGAACTTTTACAATCAGCACATTCATATGACTATATGGCTATATTGCTACAGCTCTATTAGACAGTATGCTGCCATGCTTGTTCTTTATCAGCATGATCTGTGTGTAACATCTGAGAAAAGGGATAGACACAGAGCAAACACTGCATCAAACAAACTGAAAGAGGAAAAAAGGCAAAACAGAGATCGGTACACAGACTTTACAAACTGGGACTAATGGTCAGAATGAAACTGATTTATTCTGGCCTGACGCCAAACAAATTTCAATCACAGACAGATTTCCAATAAAATCATGTGAGTCTTGTTGGAATTGCAGCGCTCTCCAGTCATCATAATTATCTGGTGTAAGTAAATTTATGATGTATATGTTATATAGACATGTCTCTAAATGTAAGCATAAATTCTGGAATGTAAATGAACTGTTAAAAATCTGAAGATTTCAGTCTTGGCTTGCACAGACTGTGACGCTGATATTGTGAATTACTGAACAGTAAAACTGAGACGGGGCTTGAGAGGTTTACCTGTATTACTGATCAGGAGAAACAGGAGTTACTTACAGAGCTGTTGTGGCTTCCTGGACCACCGGCAGCAGTCTGTTAAGACACTCCTCTGATCTGATGAACTTCTGTAAGTCAAACACTTCCAGCTTCTCTTTTGATGTCAGCAGCACAAAGACCAGCGCTGACCACTGAGCAGGTGAGAGTTTAGCTTCAGAGAGACTTCCTGAACTCATGTGACTCTGGATGTCTTTCACTAGAGAGTCGTCGTTTAACTCATTCAGACAGTAGAACAGATTGATGGACCTCTCTGGAGACGGGTTGTCCTTAAACTTTAGCTTGATGTACTCGACTATCTCCTTTCTGCAGTCAGACCTGCTTCCAGACTGGGTCAACAGACCTCGGATGAGCTTCTCATTAGACTCCAGTGAGAGGCCCAGGAGGAAGCGAAGGAAGAGGTCCAGGTGGCCATGGTCACTCTTCAAAGCCTTGTCTACTGCAGTCTTGAGAAATTCAGTGAGCTCTGCGGTTTTGCGTTCCTCTGATGTGGACTGTTGGTCAAAAACATTCTTGTGGTCATTTCTGAGAGATAAGTATGCAAATACGGCAGCGAGGAACTCCTGAATGCTCAGATGGACAAAGCTGAAAACTGTGCCGAGAAATCTGCCAGTCTCCTGAGTGCACAGTCCTGAGTATACGGATATCTTACTGGGGTCAACCCCACATGCTTCTAGATCTTCTGCATTGAAGATCAGATTGCTTTCTTCCAAATTCTTTAAAGCCAACTTTCCCAGCGAGTGAATGGCTTCTTTATCCCACGGTACGTCCAAGACATTCTTTCCAGAGTACTTCAGGTTCCCCTGTACGGCCTGGAAGATCAGAAAGCATGTGTACATTTCTGTCAGTGTCTTCGGTGTTTCTCCACTCTCTGTTTCTTCCAGAATTCTCTGAAGCACAGTGGCTGAGATCCAACAGAAGACTGGGATATGACACATGATGAAGAGGCTCCTCGATTCTTTAATGTGCTCAATTATTTTTGTAGCCAGGTTCTCGTCACTGATTCTCTTCCTGAAGTATTCCTCCTTCTGCTGATCATTGAAGCCACGCACCTCAGTCACCCGGTCAACACACTCAGCAGGGATCCTACTGGCTGCTGCTGGTCTAGTGGTTATCCAGATCAGAGCTGAGGGAAGCAGATTTCCCTTGATGAGGTTTGTCAGCACAACATCCAGTGAGGCTGGTTTACAGACATCATTCAGACTCTCATTTTTCTGGAACATCAAAGGAAGTTTACATTCATCCAGTCCATCAAGAATAAACATGACACTGTTCTGATCTGTTAATATTAGTCCTTTTGTCTCTGGGAAAAAAAACCCAATGAGGTCCATCAGACTGTGACATCCCTTCTTCAAGTTCAGTTCCCGGAAAGGAAGTGGAAATATGAACTGGATGTCCTGATGACCTTCACCTGCAGCCCAGTCCAAAATGAACTTCTGCACACAGATTGATTTCCCAACACCTGCAACCCCCTGTGTCAGCACAGTTCTGATTGGTCTGTCTTGTCCAGCTTCAAACATGTTCTTGCATTTGATTTGTACATCCTGCTGCATCTGATTTTTCTCAATACGTCTCACTTCATGTTCTTTGTTGACCTGTCCAGCTCCACCTTCAGTGATGTACAGATCTGTGTAGATCTCATCGAGTCTGGTGGACTCTCCTTGCTTTGCAATTCCTTCACAAACACGATCAAACTTACTTATCAGTCCTTCTTTAAGTGGACGCTGTATAATTCCAATCAGCTCATCTAATGAATAAATAATAAAACAGCAGAGAAAAAGAAGGTAAAATAGTTACAGAAACACGTACAATCTTGTATTTTTTTTATATATATTTACTATTGCATATATAATTATCATATTGTGTCATCTGTTGATCTCTTACTTTGCAGTGCAGTAGCGACGTCTTTATGATTCATCAGGTTTAGGAAAGTCAGGGTCATGTTGAGCACAGTCGGTTTTAAATTCCACCTTATTTGCTTGACATTTCTGTAATAAGTTGTGTTTTCCTTTCTCAGAAGTTTTTTATACATTTCCAGCTCGTGTTTTATAAATGCAATCATTTTGTTCTCGAGATCCTTTAGGAGCAAAGAAGTAAGAAAACTTATTAAATGAATAAAAATAATCAAGTTTTAAATTATTTTTTATTATTTTACCATTTACTTCAAATTCTAATGTTACATTTCCAAATGTTCCAAACTAAATCATGGATCTTGGCACTTATAGCCTAAATCTCTTGCTATCTGGTCAAAATTGCTACAAGTGATAAAAGACCTAAACATCCATGATGATGGGGCTATAAATACCTGCGGGGTGAGTGTCGGGATTCATAGACTGAGAAAGGTGGTACAGTGCAGTGAGGGTCTCATTGGATGTGTGGAAAATGGGTCATAAAGCAGTTGCGTGGAATTGATTGGTATGGAAGCGTACGGTCATACAGGTCTACCAGCAGTGGCAGAAATCCCAGCCTACAGAAAATTCTCCTCATTCTGGAGCAGAAGTGAGTGAAGACCTTGTGTACACAAACAAGATGTAGTTCTTGTTTGGAAGCTCATTCACGAGCCGTAAAACCTGATGGCAGTCCCTGTTTATCAGTTTTGTCTTTTTTTTTTTGCCACAATTCCTGTAGGCTGGTATTTCTAACACTGCTGGTAGACCCGTATGACCATACGCGTCCATACACCTGCAGATTCTGCTACTTCCTTCACACTATGGTCTTTGGCCACGTCCAAATCTAATGACTCACTCACACACTCCTCAGGTATTTATTGCCCTATCATCCTTGTACAGCGCCATCTTCAGGAGTCCGAAGTTAATACCACCTTAAACATGCAAGGTACTCCTGCCTTCCTCTGCTAAACGAGTGTTTGTGCGCTAACACAGTGGGGCAACTGGATCTGTGTGCCTATATAGCCTTTTCCCAGGTGTTTCGAGTTGGCCTTAATTACTGGCTGGTGTGACTCTGGGCCTCCCTCTGGTGGCAGGTGGAGGCCTTGCCCTAGAGCTACCCCTTACAAACTTCTCAAGTATCTCAAGACTGTTTGCTATAACAACCCATTTCTCCTGATCATCTTTAAATTGTTTCTACACCTTGATTGGGGTCCATTTGTGGTAAATTCAGTTGATTAGACCTGATTTGGAAAGACCCAGACCTGTCTATTTAAGGTCTCACACCTGCAATACATATCAGATCAAAACCCAAGCCCTGTGGAGGAAAGAACTGCATGTGGAGCTCTGAGACAGGATTGTGTGGAGGCATGATCTAGAGAAAGCTACAATAAAATATCTGCACTGAAAGTTCCCAAGAGCACACTGGCCTCCATCTAGAAGTTTAGAACAACCAGGACTCGTCCAAGAGCTGCCGCCCCACCACACTAAGTAATGAAGGAAAAAGGGTAATAGAGGTGAGCAAGAACCCAACGGTCACTCTGGCTAAGCTCCAAAAATCCTGTGTGCAGATGGAAGGAACTTGCAGAAGGTCAACTATCACTGCAGCACTCCACCAATCTGGGCTTTATGGCAGAGTGGCCAGACTGAAGGCTCTCCTCAGTGAAAGAAAGAAAGCCCCTAAAGGCAATGACCCTTAGCACACAGCCAAGACAACACAGGAGAGGCTTAGGGACGGCTCTGTAAATGTTCTTGAGTGGCTCATCCAGAGCCTGTCTAAAATAAAAAAGCGTCTAAATACTTATGTCAATGCAATATTTGAGTTTTTCTTTTTCAGTAAATTGTGCAAAATATCTAAGGTTATGTGTTCAGTTTTTCATTATGGGGTACTGAGAGCATTTTAGCACTAGGCTGTGCGTGTGTGTGTATAAAATCTTGATTAAATGGTGTGTAAATTTAGCAGCTAAAGTTTAGTGATTAAGATATATGATCAGCCATTCATGTAAGCTGTTTTCAAAAATACTGTCTTACATTGAAGATGTCAAAGAAACCTTTAGGATTCCTTTGAGGCTTGTCAGCTTCGGCATCCAACTCTGACCCCATGTGACCTCTGCAATTAACAAGAAATTCAGACAGTTATTTTCTTAAATAAGAGTATTTAGCATGGTGTTTATTTGAATGGTTTATTATTTTTAACATTTGCATTAACCTTTTACAGTTATTCTGGCATGTGTGACCACTATATTACAGTTAATCCCTTTTCAAATCAAAATCACATCAAGTTACACATTACACAGGTGTAAAGAAAAACTTACAAAAGGTGCCTCGTCCCTCACAGTATTACAAAAAAAGAAGAACGTATATTTACAGAAAAGAAATACTGAATATGTGCACATTAACCACACACACTGTGGGATGGTACAGATGAGGTCCACAGTCCACAAGCTATTGTTCGTTCAGCAGCTGAACTGCTTGAGGATAGAAGCTGTCTCTGGACCATCTGGTTCTGGTCTTCATGCTTCTGTAGCTCCTGCCGCTGGGCAGCTGAGAGAACAGGCAGTGGCTTGGTTGGGTTGAGTCTGTGATAATCCTCCTGGGTCTCCTCAAACAGCAGCTGGTGTAGAAATCTAGATGATTGGGCTGTGAGCACCACCCTCTGCAGAGCTTTCTGCTCTTGGGCAGTGCAGGTGGAGAAACAGCCCCTCAGAATACTCTCCGCAGTGCAGGTGTAGAACGTCCTGAGGATGCAGGGGTTCATACCAAACCTCTTCAGCCGTCTGATGTGCTTTCTTCACCACCAGTGTGGTGTGTTCTGTCCATGCAAGTTCCTCACTAATGTGAACACCAAGCAACATGAAGCTGCTGACCCTCTCCACAGTGGTCCCACTCTGCCATAGTGTTACAGGAAGCTGACCTCCTCTCTGTATGCTCTCATCATTGTTGGAGATTAGGCCCACGATTGTCGTGTCATCAGCAAATTTAATGATGGCATTGGAGCTGTGTCTAACTGTGCAGTGGTAGGTATGGAGAGAGTACAGAAGTGGGCTAGGGGGGCTCCAGGGTTGAGGGTATATGAGGATGTGATGCTGCCCATCCTGACCACCTGCACCTTATGACAGTGGTTTAAGCAACCGGGCTCCAGTTATTTAGGCAGGTAATGCTGGCTCCAGCTAGCTGAAGTTATGCTTTAAGCGCTCTGCCAGGTTTGCCATCTGGACCAGCAGATTTACGGGTGTTGACGCTCTTAAAGTATCTGCGCACATCAACTTCGGAAACAGAGTCAGGTGACTGAGTCCGAGTACTCGTCAATGTTGTTTGACGAATCATGAAACATCTCCTAGTTCATGTCATGAAAACAGTCCTGAAGAACAGAGTCTGATTGGTCTGACCAGCGATGAACCACCCTGATGGTGGGCAGCTCCATTTGAGTGACCTGATTTGCAGAATGAAGGTCAGGGGAGGGCTTTGTATGGTTCTCGGAAGAGGGTGTGGCAGTGGTCCAGAGTCTGTGTTTTCTGCGTGCTGCGCGAGATGATAAAACTTGGGCGCTACTTTCCTCAGGTTTGCTTCATTGAAGTCCCCAACAACAATGAACTCTCTGGCCCCTTATTCAGCAGATGAATGGCGCTCCTTCTTTGTGCCATTTCTTTGTCCAGGGATCTGATTGATATTGATCTGAATGATATTACTGTGAACAGTGGTGCTTATGAACCCTTTAGGGTTCTGATATATGAGGACCTCAGGGGACGAGGGGGACAGTAAGTAAGCTGCTGTCTAAGAACCTGAGGGGATGAGGGGGACAGTAAGTAAACTGCTGTCTGAGGACCCAAGAGGACGAGGGGGACAGTGAGTAAAATGCTGTCTGAGAAGCCATGGGGACGAGGGGGACAGTGAATAAACTAATGTCTGAGGACCTAAGGGGAAGAGGGGGACAAGGAATAAGATGGTGTCTGAGGACCTGAGGGGATGAGGGGGACAGTAAGTAAGCTGATGTCTGAGGACCTGAGGGGATGAGGGGGACAGTAAGTAAACTGCTGTCTAAGGACCTTGGGGGACGAGTGAAACAGTAAGTAAGCTGATGTCTGAGGACCTGAGGGGACAAGGGGGACAGTGAGGTTGGAAGAGTTCTCTTCCATAAATGCATACATGATGAGATATGCAGGAGTCAGACCATGAAGGGCTTTGAAGGGGATGGGCAGCCAGTGTCAACAAGTCAAGCAGGATCTCAGCAGAGCAAATGGGTGAGGCAAGAGTGAGCAGTTCAGGAAGTTCAGACCCTTGCAGATGGGCGTTTAGACAGAGAAGTAAAGCCAGGCGGGGTCAGCGTGTGTAGGTGTAAATAGTGGCCTGGCCATTGCCAGGTTTCCAGAAGCTAAGCTGTCCAGGTTTTTATAAATGATTATTTTAATAATAACATCAATCAATGTGTGTTAGTTATGGATCAGGAGTTCAGGAGAGCTAAGCCAGTAATGTATGCTAAATGTGTCAGGATGAGGTCAAGCATGAGAACTGAAACACATTTAAGCTCAGTAGCTGAATGTTAGTAAAAAAAAGTAAAAAAAAAAAAAAGAACTCCAAAAATGTAAAAATCAAACCAGAATGAAAGTTCACATCAGGATGAGAAGCAAAATGCAAAAAACTGGACAAGAACAGAATACCAGACAGCCCTGCCCCCAGTTTATCTGAGGAAGTCTGGAAATACCTCTGCTGTGAAGGACAATCTTTTGAGAGTGATTTCTGGAGAGCAGGCTTTTGTCTCTTGTTCTTCTTCAGGAGCTCCTGACTGGACACAGAGGAGTCCGCGGTCTGTCCAGTGTCACTGAGAGACAGAGAGGAGAGTGCTTCAGCTTACTGTATTAATAGAGTCAGTCATGTAGGACATACATTAAACATGCATTAAGAAACAGAACAGGCCAATCAAACTAACCCAAACATGAAGAACACAGAGCTTGAATCCACTACCACACTTTAACCATCACTGTAACTGACCATTCTGTGATAGCTGCAGGCCACTGTGCAAGTCATATAAATACACTGCTATGATGATCAGACAGATGATCAGTTACCAAAAATTAGAACATTTTCTGACTGGTGTTATTAACCAATATTCCCTCCAGGAAGTTGAATGAGCTGAGAATAGCATCTGTCTTTACCTCTAAAAGCTTCAGCTGAGTAAAAAGGATAACTATGCAGAGGTTCTGAATCCACTTTGTAAGAAAGGTCCTTTGACTGGTTACAAGGAACTTAACATAAATAACATAGACAATGACCAGGCAAAACACTACATTCAGCTACTCTGAGTTGCACCCATTGCTGACAAAATCAAGCTGAAAGTCTCCTTCTCTGGACAGTAGGGACAGTTACTCCAACAGAACCCTTGAGTTCAGAAGAAACAAAACTTCTGTCCAAATCGTTTATCATATTTAAATGGACTGTGGTTTGAGTGTGTGGGTGTTACTGAATATGAATGTGTTGTATTTGACTCATGATTCAGTTTGTCATATTCCCAGTCTTATGAATCAAAGAACAAAGAACAAACTGGACAAACTGATTAAGAAGTCTGGCTCTGTTGTAGGAGTCAAACTGGACACTCTGAATGTTGGGGCTGAAACATGAGCTCTTAATAAGCTGCTTGCCATCATGGACAATGCATCACATCCCCTGCTCACTACAGTGGAGAACCAGGAGAGTGTGAGATCTTCTCTTCCCACTGCAGTTAGACTCAATAATGAGTTACTACTACTACTACTACTACTACTAATAATAATAATAATAATTAATGCACTCACTGCAGTTAGACTCAATAATGAGTTAGTTCATTACTACTACTATTAATAATAATAATAATAATAATAATAATTAATGCACTCACTGCAGTTAGACTCAATAATGAATCTCCTTACTGCAGGAAAACTACTGATCTCCTACTGTCTGAACTGTACTGATTTAAACCTACTGCTACATGTTAGTTCATTACTACTACTATTAATAATAATAATAATAATAATAATAATAATAATAATTATTAATGCACTCACTGCAGTTAGACTCAATAATGAATCTCCTTACTGCAGGAAAACTACTGATCTCCTACAGTCTGAACTGTACTGATTTAAACCTACTGCTACATATTAGTTCATTACTACTACTATTAATAATAATAATAATAATAATAATAATAATTAATGCACTCACTGCAGTTAGACTCAATAATGAATCTCCTTACTGCAGGGAAACTACTGATTGTCAGCCCTGCGGCACCGCGCCCCCCCAGGGGCGGCTCCGGGCCGCGGTCCACAGGCTCCTCGGAACTTTTCAGTCAATGTTGGGTTAATTTCAGTGTTCACGTACTTTCTGTTCCTCCCGTTGGTTTTCTCACTATGGACTTTTATGTTGTCAGCGGTCGCAGTAAGGCGCCATGTTTTCTGTTTACGTCTGATTTGTTTCACCTGTGTGCTGGGGTACAAAGGGAGCAAACGCAGATGCCTCGGCGCCAAGAATTACTCTTGTGATGCCAAGCTGTAAGGTTGGCTTCAGGTTCTGGAGACTTCTAGGGAGGTCTACAAGTTCAAGTAGTATATGCTCTATCGGAGCGGTTTCACGTTCAGGAGTTCGCTGTCTGGTTCACCGGTTGGTTGCCAGGGTGATTTGGCGTCCGGTTCCCTTGCACCTGAGTCGAGTAAGTTCATCGGCGCCTGACGAGCGCGGTTTTGGGGTGAGGTTTTTGGTTGTTAGATTCGTTGGTTCTGTTGCGTTCTAGCCTTCCTCCCCCCGTTTGATTTGTCCCCTTTCGCTTTGCTCCCGGACTGCTTTCCAGACTCGGGTGGTTTTCCAGGTTTATCCCCGTTTCAGTTGTCACCTGTTTGTTTTCTGTTTCTGTTTATTGGACCCTGTACTTTGCTGCCTCGTTTTGTTTGTGTTTGGTCATTTTGATTTTGTCATTAAAGACTGTTTCCCTGCATTGCTCTGTCCCTGCGAGTGTTCCCTTGTCTCGCCTAGCCAGCATGACAGAATTCTCGGCCGACACCCTCCGAACAGCGGGGATGGACGCCTTGGATCACGCTGTTCGCACCCAAGGTCAATTCTTGGGGCAGCAGCAACACACTCTGTTGAGCGTGTCAGAGACTGTTGGCCACCTGGCGCAGCAACAGGTGGGCCAGCAGCACCAAGTCACCCAACTAGTGGGTGACATTCAGGGGCTCACGAATCTAGTAAAGACTTCGTTGGAGCCTGCTAGATCTCCCAGTCCCGTCTACACACCCCATAGCGCGTATCCGGTTGGCAACAGCGTATCCGGATACGTACAGTGGCAATCCGGAACTTTGCGAGGAGTTCTTGCTTCAGTGCGAGGTCTTCTTTAAGAACTCCCCGACCGGCACTGACCAGGCGAAGATCACCTTTATGGTATCCCGGCTCGCAGGGAAGGCTCTGGATTGGGCCACTGCCACCTGGACGGAGCTTAGCGAAGTGTTTCTACACCCCCGAGAGGGACTCACCAAGGCGCATGGAGCAGGGCTCCCGGTCAGCGGTTCAATACTCCCTGGAGTTCCGTACTCTGGCGGCAGGGAGCGGATGGAATCAGCCGGCCCTCTTGGCCCTGTTTCGTAACGGGTTGAACCCTCGTCTGCAGCGGGAGCTGGCCTGTCGGGGCGAGACGTTGGAGCTGGACGACTTCATCGCGCTCGCGATCCGGCTGGACCAGCTCCTAGGTCGCCCTACTCACCTCAGACCCCATGGAGCTGGGGGATCGGTCGCCTGCCCCAAGAAGCAGGCCAGCCAAGGTGTGCCAGGGAGTATAGGACTCTCCAGTTCAGCGGGTACGGCGGCCTCTGCCTCACCAAGTACACCGGAGAGTGAGCCCATGGAGGTGGGTATCAGCCGCTTGGCACCGGAGGAACGCAGTCGTAGGACCAGAGAGGGGCTGTGCTTCTTCTGAGACTGCCGGAGGAGGATCCTGATGGCTTCTCGCCCAAACACCGATGGGCGCGGGGAGGGGACTCCTCGCGCTAATGCGGTGAGTCTGCCCGTTCCAGGGCTAGTGTCTAGGTCGATCACGTTGCCAGTATTAGTGACCTATCGGTCCCAGTGTGTGTGTGTGTTGCAGCGTTGATCGACTGCGGCGTGGAGGGGAGCTTCCTGAGGGCCGACATCGTGGAGCGTCTGAGAATCCCGGTGGAGGAACTCCAGAGACCTCTCCGCATCACCACCCTGGACGGGCAGCCCATGGGTCCTCGCCCCATTACCCACGTGACCACTGGGGTCCACCTAGCCGCGAGTTTCCTACACCAGGAGGAGGCCTCACTGCTGGTACTCCCGGCCTCCGAGCATGCTCCGATACTAGGTCTGCCATGGCTTAGTAAACACAACCCTCACATCTCCTGGCCAGACAGGGAGATAGTATCTTGGTCCTCATATTGCCGCACACACTGCCTCAATCTCGCCCCCCTTAGCGTCGGGTCCACCTCTGTGGAGAGCCCTGAACCAGAATCCCTAGTCGTCTTGCCGTCCGAGTATGAGGACCTTGTAGATGTCTTCTCTAAGTCCGGTGCTGCTAAGCTCCCCCCCCACCGCCCGTACGACTGCGCCATCGACCTAGTAGAGGGAGCGGTCTTACCTAAAGCACGAGTTTACCCCCTCTCTAGGGAGGAGGAACGGGCGATGGAGGATTATATATAGACGAAGCCTTAGCACAGGGGTACATCACACCGTCTAAGTCTCCCGTAGCGTCAGGGTTTTTCTTCATTCAGAAGAAAGGGGGGGGTTGAGGCCGTGGATAGACTACCGGGCACTTAACGCTATTACCAGGCGCTTCCCCTATCCCATGCCGTTGGTCCCGTCTGCCCTCGAACAGTTGCGGGGGTCCCGAGTGTTTAGCAAGCTGGACTTGCGCAGTGCGTATAATCTCGTGTGGATCAGGGAGGGGGACGAGTGGAAGACGCCGTTTATTTACATTTACATTTACATTTACGGCATTTAGCAGACGCTCTTATCCAGAGCGACTTACAAAGTGCTTTGCTATTTACCCAAGAAAACCTCAGCTAGTTAGAATAGACTAATACAAAAGATACCTCCAAGCTTAGACATTGCTAAACACAATACAATAAGGCGACCATAGAACTATTCGTCCAAGTACTCGCTGAAGAGGTGGGTCTTCAGTCTGCGTTTGAAGACAGCGAGCGACTCGGCCGTTCGGACATCCAGGGGCAGCTCGTTCCACCACTTTGGTGCCAGGACAGAAAAAAGCCTGGACGCTTGTCTTCCGCGGATTTTGAGGGATGGTGGGTCGAGCCGAGCCGTACTTGAAGCTCGAAGGGCTCTTGGTGCGGATCGGCTTTTGACCATTGCCATTAGATACGGAGGGGCTGGTCCGTTCTTGGCTTTGTAGGCCAGCGTCAGGGTTTTAAATCTGATGCGGGCAGCAACAGGAAGCCAGTGAAGAGAACGCAGCAGTGGAGTGACATGGCTGAATTTAGGGACATTGAAGACGACCCGTGCCGCTGCATTCTGGATGAGTTGCAGGGGCCTGATGGCGCGCAGAGGGAGACCAGCCAGAAGAGAGTTGCAGTAGTCAAGTCTGGAAGTGACGAGAGACTGAACAAGCACCTGGGTGGCCTCTCTAGAGAGGAAGGGTCGAATTCTCCGGATGTTGTACAGAAGAAATCTGCAGGACCGAGTTACGTTTGCAACATGACTTGAGAACGATAACTGATCATCCATCACTACACCAAGGCTGCGGGCTTCAGTAGAGGGAGTGACCAGTGAGTTCTCGAAGGTGATGGCAAGATCGTTTCTTGGTCCAGCAGTTCCCGGGATGTACAGCAGCTCCGTCTTGCTGGGGTTGAGTTTGAGGTGGTGAGCCGCCATCCAAGACGAGACGTCGGCGAGGCATGCTGAGATACGGGTGGAGACCTGTGTGTCAGACGGTGGGAAAGAGAGCATGAGTTGAGTGTCGTCGGCGTAACAGTGGTAAGAGAATCCATGGGAGGATATCACTTTACCAAGAGAGTGAGTGTACAGTGAGAAAAGAAGAGGACCAAGAACTGAGCCTTGTGGAACGCCAGTGGAGAGACTACAAGGAGCGGACGTGTCGCCCTGCCACGTTACCTGGTATGAGCGTCCCTGCAGGTATGATGCAAACCATTGCCATGCAGAGCCGGTAATTCCAAGACCGGCAAGGATAGACAGGAGGATCTTGTGGTCCACTGTGTGAAAAGCTGCGGAGAGGTCAAGAAGGATCAGAACCAAGGACAGTCTGGCAGCTTTAGCTGCATGGAGCTTCTCTGTAACTGCAATGAGAGCAGTTTCAGTAGAGTGTGCAGCTTTGAAGCCAGACTGGTGGGGGTCCTGAAGATTGTTGAGAGTGAGAAAGAGAGACAGTTGGTTGTAGACAGAACGTTCGAGAATCTTTGAGAGGAAAGAGAGAAGAGAGATAGGTCTGTAGTTGCCGATGTCCAAGCTGTCTAGAGTTGGTTTCTTTAGGATGGGCACGACTCTGGCAGACTTGAAGGCCGATGGTACCTGACCTGATGACAAAGAGCTGTTTATGATAGAGGAGATGAAGGGGAGGAGGTTTGGAGCGATGGTTTGGAACAGAGGGGATGGAATAGGGTCTAGTGGACAGGTGGTAGGATTATTGGAGGTGAGAAGATGTAGGAGGTCATCTGTGGAAAGAGGAGAGAAGCAAGTCAGAGAAGAGGGAGGAGGAGGGCAGTGTCTAGAGAGGGGGGTAGAGGCAGGGGGGAAGGATCGGCGGATCTTGTCAACCTTTTCTTCAAAGAAGGAGACAAAATCATCTGCAGACAGGGTAGTGGGAGGTGGGGGAGTAGGAGGGTTGAGGAGAGAGGAGAAGATGGTGAATAGTTTGCGTGGGTCAGATGCAGAGGATTCCAGGGGGGCATTACCAGTATCGGGTCATGCCGTATGGCCTAGCCAACGCCCCCTCTGTCTTCCAGTCATTCATTAATGACGTCCTGAAGGACTACCTCGGACGATTCGTGGTGGTCTTTCTGGACGACATACTGTTGTACTCCTCCGACCTGGTCACCCATGTGCGCCACGTCCGCCTGGTCCTGGCGAGACTCAGGTCCCACCTGCTGTTTGTTAAACTAGAGAAGTGTGTGTTCCATGTGCCGGAGATACCTTTTCTGGGTTACATCATCAGCGAGTGGGGGGTTCTTATGGATCAGGCAAAGGTTCAGGCGGTCCTGGATTGGCCGACACCAGGCTCGGTCAAGGAAGTACAGAGCTTTCTAGGGTTTGCAAACTTCTACAGGAGGTTCATTAGAGACTTCAGTAGTTTGGCAGCGCCCATCACGTCATTGCTTAAGGGAGCCCCTCTCAAGCGTGCTTTCACGTCGGCCCCATTGTTGCGACACCCCGATCCCCGTAGGCCGTTCGTGGTGGAGGTGGATGCCTCCGGTACAGGGGTGGGGGCCGTCCTGTCACAGAGACAGGAGGTAAGCGACCGCTTACACCCCGTTGCGTTTTATTTTAAGAAGCTCACAGGAGCAGAGAGGAACTACGGGGTAGGGGATCGGGAGCTCCTGGCGGTTAAGATGGCACTGTCCGAGTGGCGTCATTGGTTGGAGGGAGCTGCCCACCCATTCCTAGTCCTTACTGACCATAAGAACCTCGAGTATCTCCGGCAAGCTAAGTGTCTGAACCCCAGGCAAGCCAGGCGGTCCCTGTTTTTCGCCAGGTTCCAGTTTCACATCACGTACAGGCCGGGCTCCCGTAACACTAAGGCGGATGCCCTCTCCCGCATCCACCAAACGGCGGAAGGGGGGGAGGTCGACCCGGTACCCTTATTACCACCTTCTGTCTCAGACACGGCGATTCAATGGGACCTAGATACGGAGATAGCCGAGGCACTTTCCCGCACTGTCGTTCCCACGGTGTGCCCCCCAGACAAAGTCTACGTACCGAGCACGTTCCGGGAGAGGCTCATTGGCTGGGCCCATGCCTCTCCAACGGCCGGTCACCCAGGTGAGACCCGTACTTTCCACCTACTGGCAGCCAAGTACTGGTGGGAAGGGATGCGGGCAGACATTCACCGTATAATCGCTTCATGTAGCACCTGCGCCCTGTGCAAAACCCCCAAGACGCTCCCTTCGGGGAAGCTCATGCCTCTGCCCGTCCCCGACCGCCCGTGGTCTCACCTGGCGGTGGACTTTGTCACGGATCTGCCCGAATCCGGGGGTTACACGGTGGTGATGACGGTGGTGGATCGTTTCTCGAGGGGGGTTAAGTTCATCCCGTTCCCTACGTTGCCCACAGCCATCCAGGCAGCCCAAGCCCTGGTAGACCACGTTCTCCGGAATTTCAGAATCCCGGAGGACATAGTATCAGACCGAGGGGCCCAGTTCACATCCCAGGTGTGGGGTGCGTTTTGCTTTCCTCAGGATACCACCCTCAGACCAATGGCCAGTGCGAGCGCACTAACCAGGAGCTGGGGAAGTTTCTGCGGATCTACTGTCACGACTACCCCAGCGAGTGGTCGCGGTATCTGGTTTGGGCCGAGATGGCCCAGAACTCGCTGAGGTGCGCGACCACTGGCCTCACCCCCGATCAGTGTATGTTAGGCTACCAACCCCCGTTGGCCCCTTGGACTGCTGCGGAGACCCAGTTACCAGCAGTCGATGCATGGACACAAGACACAGGCCGATCGGAAGCGTGGGGAGACCCTGTCATACGCGTCTGGAGATCGCGTATGGGTCTCCACACGGGACATTCGGACTGGTCTTCCGTCTCAGAAATTGGCAGCTAAGTACATGGGTCCATTCGAGGTTGTCAAGCACATCAACGAGGTTTCTGTTAAGGTTCTTTACCCACACACTCACGTATACATCCTGTGTTTCATGTGTCGCAGCTCAAGCCTGTGGTGTCTGGGCCCCTGGACGAGGCCACCCCGGCGGACACGCAGCCGGAGCCTATAGAGGTGGAAGGGACTCCCGCTTACACGGTCCGGCGAGAACTGGTTCACTCTCTGTTACTACAGGTTCACTCAGGTTGACTCTGTTACTACAGGTTCACTCTCTGTTACTACAGGTTCACTCAGGTTCACTCTCTGTTACTACAGGTTCACTCTCTGATACTACAGGTTCACTTAGGTTCACTCTCTGTTACTACAGGTTCACTCTCTTACTACAGGGTCACTCAGGTTCACTCTCTGTTACCACAGGTCCACTCAGGTTCACTCTCTGTTACTACAGGTTCACTCTCTGTTACTACAGGTTCACTCTCTGTTACTACAGGTTCACTCTCTGTTACTACAGGTTCACTCAGGTTCACTCTCTGTTACTACAGGTTCACTCAGGTTCACTCTGTTACTACAGGTCCACTCAGGTTCACTCTCTGTTACTACAGGTTCACTCTCTGTTACTACAGGTTCACTCAGGTTCACTCTCTGTTACTACAGGTCCACTCAGGTTCACTCTCTGTTACCACAGGTCCACTCTCTGTTCATACAGGTTCACTCAGGTTCACTCTGTTACTACAGGTTCACTCTCTGTTACTACAGGTTCACTCTCTGTTACTACAGGTTCACTCAGGTTCACTCTCTGTTACTACAGGTTCACTCTCTGTTACTACAGGTTCACTCTCTGTTACTACAGGTTCACTCTCTGTTACTACAGGTTCACTCTCTGTTACTACAGGTTCACTCAGGTTCACTCTCTGTTACTACAGGTTCACTCTCTGTTACTACAGGTTCACTCTCTGTTACTACAGGTTCACTTAGGTTCACTCTCTGTTACTACAGGGTCACTCTCTTACTACAGGGTCACTCTCTGTTACTACAGGTTCACTCAGGTTCACTCTCTGTTACTACAGGTTCACTCTCTGTTACTACAGGTTCACTCTCTGTTACTACAGGTTCACTTAGGTTCACTCTGTTACTACAGGTTCACTCTCTTACTACAGGGTCACTCAGGTTCACTCTGTTACTACAGGTTCACTTAGGTTCACTCTCTGTTACTACAGGTTCACTCTCTGTTACTACAGGTTCACTCTCTGTTACTACAGGTTAACTCTCTGTTACCACAGGTCCACTCAGGTTCACTCTCTGTTACCACAGGTCCACTCAGGTTCACTCTCTGTTACCACAGGTCCACTCAGGTTCACTCTCTGTTACCACAGGTTCACTCAGGTTCACTCTCTGTTACCACAGGTCCACTCAGGTTCACTCTCTGTTCATACAGGTTCACTCTGTTACTACAGGTTCACTCTGTTACCACAGGTCCACTCAGGTTCACTCTCTGTTACTACAGGTTCACTCAGGTTCACTCTGTTACTACAGGTTCACTCTCTCTTACTAGAGGTTCACTCTCTCTTACTACAGGTTCACTCAGGTTCACTCTGTTACTACAGGTTCACTCTGTTACTACAGGTTCACTCAGGTTCACTCTCTGTTACTACAGGTTCACTCTCTGTTACTACTGGTTCACTCTCTGTTACTACTGGTTCACTCTCTGTTACTACTGGTTCACTCAGGTTCACTCTCTGTTACTACTGGTTCACTCTCTGTTACTACTGGTTCACTCTCTGTTACTACAGGTTCACTCTCTGTTACTACAGGTTCACTCTCTGTTACTACAGGTTCACTCAGGTCCACTCAGGTTCACTCTCTGTTACTACAGGTTCACTCTCTGTTACTACAGGTTCACTCTCTGTTACTACAGGTTCACTCAGGTTCACTCTCCGTTACTACAGGTTCACTCAGGTTGACTCTCTGTTACTACAGGTTCACTCTCTGTTACTACAGGTTCACTCAGGTTGACTCTGTTACTACAGGTTCATTCTGTTACTACAGGTTCACTCTCCGTTACTACAGGTTCACTCTCCGTTACTACAGGTTCACTCTCCGTTACTACAGGTCACTGTGGCTCCTAGTTATTACATTATCTACAGTCTTACAACCTCAGATGTAATCACCGTGGATTTACACCAGATTTGGCACACTATCTCAGAGCAACACGTTGTATATGAATCTTACATTTGGTCCCATTTTGGAGAGTCTAGATTAATTAATAATTATTAATAAATTATAATTATTAATTAAAACACAAGGTAAGATAAGCCTGTCAGGTACCTGTGGAAATCTGATTGGTTAATGGCGGTCATAATGGCGGTTAATGGCGCTCATAACCCATAGATAATGAACCAGGACAGCAGATTTTGTGTGTTATAGCGCCATCTATTGTGTACATGTATATGCATGATTTTTGCAATCCATGTTTCTGTCTTTAACTATTAAAGTTCAGGTTATTGAGATATTGTTGATAACACATTTGTGTATGACAGGTGAAAGTTGAGAGAGTCACTGGTTAGCAGTTAAATTCTGCATTAAGTATAAAATACTCCTTCTGACCTATACCTATACTGTGGCCCAACAGGATCTTGCTACAATCATACAACCCAGCTCAAGCTTTCAGATAATCCACCAGTGTTCCTTACTGTTTCTGTGCTGATGTTGCCTGCTTTAATACTTACCCTGTTCTGTAGGGGTCTGATTACAGGACTGATTACTGGTTTCTGATTTGTACTGCTGTCTCTCTAATCTACTTCCTTTACAGGTCGTACATCAGTCTACTCCTAAACACACCTTATTTTTTCTCCTTTCTTTTCTCTCTCTCCCCCATGTGTTAACTGCCCCCTGCTGTCTGCTCGCCACTGCCACTTCATTCTCACCTAACTGCACAGCTGTGCATAAGACTGTTTATCAGCCCGAACCTTCACATTTCACTCACAATCTTATAATCTATGGCTTGATGCCATTTTTGTCACAGAACAACAAGAATTAAAAATAACAAGAGAGACAGCAGTGAAGTAAGAGCTGTCATTTGTTGTGCTATCCAGTGTCAGCTAGAGGAGGAGGGGGTGACCTTTTGAGTGTTGGTTCCCGTGGGAGACTGAACCTAAGATCTTTTCTAGCAGTACTTTAGTACATGTGTTTACTGGAAAGCAAAACATGTATCTGAGGATGGGATTAGGAAGCGTGAAGAAAAGACTACCTTTCAGGAGGACCTGATCCCTGTTTGAAGTTGTGAGGTTCTCCCATTGACTGGTCACTCTTGAAGGATACACAGCTGGATCCAGGGGAGTTTGACCTGTCTGCAGTTCCACTAGAACCAGAAAGAAAGGGGTTTTAAGAACTCTTTTTTCACCACAATACACCATCTAAAAGAATGATTCTGCACCTTTATCCATTACCCAAGATAAAGATAGAGAAGAGTTCAGATGTGGACACATGAAGGACAAGGTGCTGTACATTCTGGGATCTGCAGGAATTCACCATGATCTTGCCATCTCCTTTAAGAACTCACTGGTCACTCCATCTACAGAAGCTGGGAGACTTGGTGTAGTCATGGATGATCAGTTATTGTTCTCAACTTACATTGCAAATCTGACTCGGTCGTGCAGATTTCTCCTCTTTAACATCCGGAGAATTCCACCCTTCCTCTCTAGAGAGTCGCCTAGGTGCTTATACAGTCTCTCATCATGTCAAGACTTGATTACTGCAGCTCTCTTCCGTCTGGTCTCCCTTTGCGCTCCATCAGACCCCAGCAGCTTATCCAGAACACAGCGGCACGGGTCATCTTCAACGTTTCTAAATTCAGCCAAGTTCAGCTCCTCTGCTGCGTTCTCCTCACTGGCTTCCTGTAGCTGCTACCCTCATCAGATTTAGACCCCTGACTCTGACCTACAAAGCCAAGATGGGAGAAGCTCCTCCATACTTGATGCTAATGGTCAAAAGCCGATCTGCACCAAGAGCCCCTTCCAGCCTGAAGTAGGACCCGCCATCGTTCAAGGTCCATGGAATTCAAGCATCAAGGCTTTTCTCTGTCCTTGCTCCGAATTGCTGAAACGTACTTCCTCTGGCACTCTCAGCACTCTAATTAGAAATCCTCTACTGAAAGAAAAATTTATAGTCCAGGTCCAAGATTTAACCTTCTCTGGGAGACTGAACCTAAGATCTTTTCTAGTAGTACATTAGTACATGTGTTTACTGGAAAGCAAAACATGTATCTGAGGATGGGATTAGGAAGCGTGAAGAAAAGACTACCTTTCAGGAGGACCTGATCCCTGTTTGAAGTTGTGAGGTTCTCCCATTGACTGGTCACTCTTGAAGGATACACAGCTGGATCCAGGGGAGTTTGACCTGTCTGCAGTTCCACTAGAACCAGAAAGAAAGGGGTTTTAAGAACTCTTTTTTCACCACAATACACCATCTAAAAGAATGATTCTGCACCTTTATCCATTACCCAAGATAAAGATAGAGAAGAGTTCAGATGTGGACACATGAAGGACAAGGTGCTGTACATTCTGGGATCTGCAGGAATTCACCATGATCTTGCCATCTCCTTTAAGAACTCACTGGTCACTCCATCTACAGAAGCTGGGAGACTTGGTGTAGTCATGGATGATCAGTTATTGTTCTCAACTTACATTGCAAATCTGACTCGGTCGTGCAGATTTCTCCTCTTTAACATCCGGAGAATTCCACCCTTCCTCTCTAGAGAGTCGCCTAGGTGCTTATACAGTCTCTCATCATGTCAAGACTTGATTACTGCAGCTCTCTTCCGTCTGGTCTCCCTTTGCGCTCCATCAGACCCCAGCAGCTTATCCAGAACACAGCGGCACGGGTCATCTTCAACGTTTCTAAATTCAGCCAAGTTCAGCTCCTCTGCTGCGTTCTCCTCACTGGCTTCCTGTAGCTGCTACCCTCATCAGATTTAGACCCCTGACTCTGACCTACAAAGCCAAGATGGGAGAAGCTCCTCCATACTTGATGCTAATGGTCAAAAGCCGATCTGCACCAAGAGCCCCTTCCAGCCTGAAGTAGGACCCGCCATCGTTCAAGGTCCATGGAATTCAAGCATCAAGGCTTTTCTCTGTCCTTGCTCCGAATTGCTGAAACGTACTTCCTCTGGCACTCTCAGCACTCTAATTAGAAATCCTCTACTGAAAGAAAAATTTATAGTCCAGGTCCAAGATTTAACCTTCTCTGGGAGACTGAACCTAAGATCTTTTCTAGTAGTACATTAGTACATGTGTTTACTGGAAAGCAAAACATGTATCTGAGGATGGGATTAGGAAGCGTGAAGAAAAGACTACCTTTCAGGAGGACCTGATCCCTGTTTGAAGTTGTGAGGTTCTCCCATTGACTGGTCACTCTTGAAGGATACACAGCTGGATCCAGGGGAGTTTGACCTGTCTGCAGTTCCACTAGAACCAGAAAGAAAGGGGTTTTAAGAACTCTTTTTTCACCACAATACACCATCTAAAAGAATGATTCTGCACCTTTATCCATTACCCAAGATAAAGATAGAGAAGAGTTCAGATGTGGACATGAAGGACAAGGTGCTGTACATTCTGGGATCTGCAGGAATTCACCATGATCTTGCCATCTCCTTTAAGAACTCACTGGTCACTCCATCTACAGAAGCTGGGAGACTTGGTGTAGTCATGGATGATCAGTTATTGTTCTCAACTTACATTGCAAATCTGACTCGGTCGTGCAGATTTCTCCTCTTTAACATCCGGAGAATTCCACCCTTCCTCTCTAGAGAGTCGCCTAGGTGCTTATACAGTCTCTCATCATGTCAAGACTTGATTACTGCAGCTCTCTTCCGTCTGGTCTCCCTTTGCGCTCCATCAGACCCCAGCAGCTTATCCAGAACACAGCGGCACGGGTCATCTTCAACGTTTCTAAATTCAGCCAAGTTCAGCTCCTCTGCTGCGTTCTCCTCACTGGCTTCCTGTAGCTGCTACCCTCATCAGATTTAGACCCCTGACTCTGACCTACAAAGCCAAGATGGGAGAAGCTCCTCCATACTTGATGCTAATGGTCAAAAGCCGATCTGCACCAAGAGCCCCTTCCAGCCTGAAGTAGGACCCGCCATCGTTCAAGGTCCATGGAATTCAAGCATCAAGGCTTTTCTCTGTCCTTGCTCCGAATTGCTGAAACGTACTTCCTCTGGCACTCTCAGCACTCTAATTAGAAATCCTCTACTGAAAGAAAAATTTATAGTCCAGGTCCAAGATTTAACCTTCTCTGGGAGACTGAACCTAAGATCTTTTCTAGTAGTACATTAGTACATGTGTTTACTGGAAAGCAAAACATGTATCTGAGGATGGGATTAGGAAGCGTGAAGAAAAGACTACCTTTCTGGAGGAGCTGATCCCTGTTTGAAGTTGTGAGGTTCTCCCATTGACTGGTCACTCTTGAAGGATACACAGCTGGATCCAGGGGAGTTTGGCCTTTCTGCAGTTCCACTAAGATCAGAAAGAAAGGGGTTTTAGAAATCTGATGAAATGAAGGTATTCTCACCACAAGTGAGTTTAAATTAGCTGAACGTGTGACATAAATGGAGAACAAAGCAGGGATCAAAGAACTCTTAATAATGTTCTTTGGGTAATTATGTTTGACGTTGTTCAGACATTCCTCATGTAATTTAATGTTTATTGAGTCAGATGAAATCAGTCATTGTGTTCATGCATTTAACCTTCCACCCGTTCCGGTCAACGCCGCTGGGATGGACGCCCAGTGTAGGGATATACAGGAGAAACCCAAAACACCCAAGTTCACCCAAGTCAGCTCCCCAGTTCCACACTGCAGAGCTGACTGGAAACATGTATGTGAAGAGCTCAGGATCAGCAAGTAGAAGAGAGAGGACTACCTCTCTGAAGGAGCTGATCCCTCTTTGAGGTTGAGAGGTTCTAGCATTGCGTGGTCACTCTTCAAGGATACACAGCTGGATCCAGGGGAGTTTGGCCTTTCTGCAGTTCCACTAGAACTAGAAAGAAAGGGGTTTAAGAACTCTTTTTTCACCACAATACACCATCTAAAAGAATGATTCTGCACCTTTATCCATTCCCCAAGATAAAGAAAGGTAAAACAATGGAATTAGAAACACAGTCCAACTAGGTCCCAGTAACAACACCTCTGCAAACCCACTCAGAATCACAGTACTCCAAGGGATGAGCTATACAACTCTGCTGATGTTCAACGTCACTAGCATATGAGGACAACTCAATTTAAGCTTAAGAAGAGGGAGACTTATTAGGACAAAGAAAATGTGTTGCTCCGGATTATTAAGTAAATACAAATATTAAACTGTTCACTTTACTGGATTTCTAATCATTAGTAACAGAATGTAAAACAGCTAATCTGAATGAATGTAAACTCCAGACAGACCACACTAACAGAACACACTAAGAAAAAACTTAGAGCAAGGGCTGAGCAAGGACAACATAAATGAAAGACAGGAAGGTCTGTAGAGTTTTACAAATAGTTACCTTTCAATCTCATCTTGGTCCTCCTGGAGACTCATTTCAGAGGATATATTTTTCCCACACTCCTCTGCCATCCTTTCAGGAAGGTTAACATGTGCAGAATATCAAACTTCAGCCCTGCCAGGATTGGTTAATCCTTTCAGCTCCATCTGGTGGGAAAGCAGGGGGGAGAGATATGGTAAACAAATTAAATAATAATATCTAAAGACATTTCACAGGCAAACTCCATCAGTAGTGTCAGATTAGGATAATCTCCCATACTGAGTTTATATTCCTAATCTGCTGCTCTGCATCTAATTAAACCAGACTATTTACACTCTGTAAGGAAACAGGTCTGTTCTGTAAGCACCAATGATGTCCATGATACACTCAGAAAAGTCTACTTTTAAACAATTGTGTGTGTGTGTGGGGGGGGGGGGGCATCTTAGTTTACTTTTAGTTAGAACCTACGGTGCTACAGTGGATCCACAGATTAGAGCCTCACTACTGATGAACATACAGTGGGTAGTGTAAACGGTTCAGTTAAAGGGTCACAGTAACTTTGCTTCAACAACAGTATTATAAACACAACTCAGAGAGATGGGAGACACTGTGGAGCTCCATATAACTCCCCCTTCTAAAGCAGAGGACCTGCCTCTGTGGTTGAAGGAGCTGAACTTAAAACATCCACCCTAACTGTTCGTATGCTCTTACCATGGAGGAGAAACTCTATTATGAAGCTCCAGTAAAAAGGATGCATCAGGGTTCTTGTGAGGCTCTTATGTAGTTTTACGCTTAGGCTAGCGTATTGTCTGACAACCTTACAAGCACCTGATGTGTTCGCTTTAATAGAGTTTCACCAAATCAAATAATCACAAACACAGAAACTCATTTAGTAGGCTAAGAACATTTAGTAGACAACACACCCCGAAACTGCTGTTTGAGGCCATGGGATCTTTAGAGGCCAAAATCTAAACTCTACTTATTTTACTAGGTTATTAATCAATTGCATTGATTGATTTACTGTTTACTGTAAAATAAAATAAAAAACATCAAATGTTTCCTTGATAATTTAAGTAATTTAAATGGATTTTGCATGAGCCAATGCTTGTACTCTGAACTGCGGACCCAGTAAAGTGCTGTATTAGTAATTTGTAATTTCTTCTTCTTCTTTTTTTTTAAAGAAAAAATCACCCACAGCCATCCCCAAAACCCCTTACCCACAGAAAACAAAGTGTCAGGTGAGTCAGCAGTGAGGGAGGGACCGGTTTAGCTTAATTAAACATTAGAGGTTCACAGACTGGGACACTGGCTAACCTCAGAACTCCTGGACTACAGCTCTGGTTTACATTAGTGGAAGTTAACTGTGAACAGAGCTGTAGTTACTGTGCTGAAACCAACTTAAGATTCTACCATTTGGTTAATTTTATATAATATTAAAATGACAAATTGCCTACATGTGAATAATTCTGTTTATACATTCCTATTAACCTGTGCACTCCTACTAAGTGTAGCATCTCTGCAAAACCCTGCTAGTTCACTGAAAATATAGTTTGTGTTTGGGCAAATGTGAATATTTCATTATGTTTGTATTTAAAAACAGAATTGTGAAGTCATGAACATACTTGAATATAAATATAATTTGGCAAGTATTTGCACACTGCTTATCTTATAGGTATTACCCAGCTACTCCAGCACAATTATGAAAATTAGTACCACACCTTAAGCTACACCTGTGAGTCCTGGGCAATGCAGAACAACAGCTTCTACAGGTCAATTTCTGCCCATCTGGTCCACTGAGAAAACCTTTTCTATGGATATAAATAAAAATGATCAATGCAGTGCTTCAGTTCATCTAAAATAAACACATGGAAGCTTTAACAGTCACTTATCTTCTGCCTTATTAACATATTTAAATAAGTTAATAAACACTGTGCTTGGACAGCTAATAGCTCATATACTATAGGAGATTATTAATTTGGTTGGATGCAAGCCCATTCACACCCACCTGCTATTAAGCAAAAATGGATTTCATTTTAATTTGGTCAGAAATTGTAGCAGCTATGGTCAACCTGACCAAGCTGGACCATGCGGTCATTTGTAATCCATTAAATGAAATGTAAATTTGATCATTTCTGGGGGGAAATATTTATATTAGCCAGTATCTGAATACTACACTTCAACACTGTGTTATACCGTGTTACACTAAACACCAGTTACTCCCACACTGCTCTACTGCTGTTAAAGAGCTGAACAGCACAGAAATATCACATATTATGATTCATCATCTATAAACACACTAATGATGCACACGGTTTACTGTGCGCGCACTAAAGCTCTGGCATTTAGCTTCGCTGTTCTGTCTGTGGTGAGGAGAATGTCTGAGCTTCCTGATGGTTTCATATGTAGAAAACTGTGCATCAAACCCATGTCTGCACACATCTGTTAAATTAAAAGATCATAAATGTATGGATTTCTTATTGTTAGGCTTCTTTAAAAGGGTAACATTGAGAAGCCAGTGCGCCTAACACCGGAAACCGGCTTCTCTCGTTTTACTTTCGCTTTTATTTTTGCAGTTATTTTCTTCTTTAGCTGAAATATAATTTATTGCACACAATATCTGTATACAACACCTGCCTTTATCATTTTCATCATTCTGATTAAATATCACTGCACTACACCGTTTTCTCAGTGTAGCTCGTGTGGCTTGTAAGTTCACCACAGCTCCACAGTAATATTCAGGCTTCACTTGGTATATGTCTTTGTATATCATATTTAGACACTTATTACAGCTGCATTTTACCATTCCTACCTTCTCCTTTATTATTGAGCTTCAAACGACTGCCTGTTCCAGATGGACTACATCACGTCTTCAGGTGTTTCTGCTGTGTGGAATAAATGAGATTTTAATACTATAGGAGATGGCTTGTGCGTATGTGTATGTCCTTGTGAGAAGGTCGTAACGCGCAGATTCCTTTTTTTAGTTTCGTTTTTCTTGTGAAGAAAACCTCTTCTTCCTGTTTCGTCCCGCCCCCTCACTTTCCTGTACTGAAACCCCAGGCCCGCAACATTCAGCCCAGAGACAGACTCAGAGTGCCCCTAAGGGCATGTTCAGTAGTTTATTGCTGTGTGAGATAAAGCTGATTGTAGCAGTTTTATGTAATAGATGCTTTGTAATTTAGTTGATCATTTATATATAAATAATAATATATATTACACAGTTTGAGCTTGATTGCAATAAAGGATGCGTTGAGTTCCATTTGAGATGAAAGGGGACTAAATCTTTACTGAGAGGGTCTTGTGGGCCTAACTTCTAAAGGAAGTTACTTCTAAAAAACGCATTGATTTGTCTTAAGTGCCCTCCATGCACAAATGCAAATGTACGTCTGTCTCTCTTTTCTTGTAGAAAGATTTCAGTTCCTGTAGATTTTATTTACATATGCAGAACAGATAGGTACAACCTCTGCCGGTGCTGCCAGAGAGTGTGATTATGCTCTGTACATGTGCTTAATAACCTTGATAAAATCTTAGTAACATTTGACAGCATAAACATGTTTTAAAGAATAAAGAATGTTTATTCTGAATAATATAATAATCACAAATATTTTAAGTGAACCTGATACTTATACCACAATCCTAACAGCAGCTCACAGATATGTTAAAGAATCATGGAATCCATAAAATGAATCCATAAATATTCCAACAGAAAATATGAGACTCAAAAATACAAATGATCTCTTTCACTACTATAAACAAACCAAGAGAACGAAAGAAAAAAATAAAGTGTGGGGGAATATCATCTTAGGTATACAGTAACTATGTGACACTGAATAAAGCCTGAACTGTGGACCTTGTCCTCTTACATCACCACTTTACTGAGTTACACATACTCACTACTACTGCTGCTCTCACTGCTGCTCACACTGCTGCTGCTCTCACTGCACCTCACACTACTGCTGCTCACGCTGCTGCTCACACTGCTGCTCACACTGCTGCTGCTCTCACTGCACCTCACACTACTGCTGCTCACGCTGCTGCTCACACTACTGCTCACACTACTCACACTACTGCTGCTCATGCTGCTGCTCACACTACTCTCACTGCTGCTCACACTGCACCTCACACTACTGATCACACTGCTGCTCTCACTACTGCTGCTCTCACTACTGCTGCTCACACTGCAGCTGCTCACACTGCAGCTGCTCACACTACTCCTCACACTACTGCTGCTAACACTGCTATCGCTGCTGCTCACACTACTGCTGCTCACACTACTGCTGCTCACACTACTGCTCTCACTGCTGCTGCTCACACTGCTGCTGCTCACACTGCTATCGCTGCTGCTCACACTGCTATCGCTGCTGCTCTCACTGCTGCTACTCTCACTGCTGCTGCTCACACTACAGGTCACACTGAAGCTTTCACTACTGCTCACACTACTGCTCACACTGCTGCTGCTCTCACTGCTGCTGCTCTCACTGCTGCTCTCCACATTACTCACACTGCTGCTGCTCACACTACTGCTGCTCTCACTGAAGCTTTCACTACTGCTCACACTGCTGCTGCTCACACTGCTGCTCTTAGCTACAGTTAGCCAGTTTAGCTGAAAGCTAGGGCCGCTAAACCTTAGCTAACGGTGTTACACGGCTCTGTGTGCCAGACAGGTGAGCTTATTTCTGTTAGCTAATCATAAAATATACATATATCAAGCAGAATGAGCGGTTAACTCATTGAGCAGGTATCAAAGAATAACCCACATAAGAGGGAGATGGAGAAGAAGTTCAAAGTGTAAATACAAAACACCTAAAACTAAACTATTGGAGTAGGTTCAGTTCATCCCATGGTCGAAAACACATTTTAACAATAATGAAAATAATCATCATAATAACTGACAACAATCACACCTTTCATACACTTTTCCGCTCCATCGGGTCATGGCACGTTGCTTGGCAGTTCAAAGGAGGGAAATATACCTTTGTAAGAATTGTTAAATTACACTACATCAGTCAGTGATGTCGTATTTACACGGGGATAACTCGGAATTCTAGATGAATCAAGGGTTTAGCAGGTGTGTCTTTGCGTCGTTACGTGAAACTCCTCTCGTTACGGTTCGAACGTAATAAAAACTGGATCATGTCGTTTTAAACATTGTAAACTGCTTTCGATCAGCGAGTGAGGTCATATTTACTAGTGGGAAACTCGAAATTCTAGATGTGATGTGTGATTGTGGTATAAAAATGAATATATACACATACATCATGCAGAATTAGCGGTAAAAAAAATAGAGAAGGCATCAAAGAATAACACAATATAGAGGCAGCTGGAGGAGAAGGTCAAGATTTAAATAAATAACACCTAAAACTTAGCTATTGCAGTTGGTTCATTTCAACCTGTGGTCGAAAACATATTTTAATAATAAAAAAATAATCATGATAATAACTGAAAACAATCTCACCTTTTACACGCTGTTTCCGCTCCGTTGGATCATGGGGCGTGGCTAGGATGTTTAAAAAAAGGAAATATGTCGTTTAAAACAATTGTAAATAATATTCGATCAACCAATAAGGTCCTAGTTACAAGTGGGAAACCCTGGATTAAAGATGAAACATGACTTTACCAGATGTAATTTGTAATTGTGGTATAAAAATGAGAAAATATGCATATATGAAGCAGAATGCTGCGGGAACTCAGCGAGAAGGTAGAAATAAATAAAATAATAATCAGGAAGCTGGAGGAGAAGGACAAGTTGTAAATAGAAAAAACTGCCAAAACCGAACTGTTGGAGTACTTACAGTTTCAACTGTGGTCGAAAACACTTTCTAATAATAATAATAAAAATAATCATAATATTAACTGGCAACAATCACACCCTTCATACACTTTTCCGCTCCATCGGGCCATGGCACATTGCTTGGCAGTTCATAGAAGGGAAATATACCTTTGTAAGAATTGTTAAATTACACTGATCAGTCAGTGATGTCGTATTTACAGGGGGATAACTCGGAATTATAGATGAATCAAGGGTTTAGCAGGTGTGTCTTTGCGTCGTTACGTGAAACTCCTCTCCTTACGGTTCGAACGTAATAAAAACTGGATCATTTCGTTTTAAACCATTGTAAACTGCATTCGATCAGAGAGTGAGGTCGTATTTACTAGTGGGAAACTCGAAATTCTATTCACCCTGTAAACTGCTGACTTCATGTATAGCTCACCGACCTGTCACCTCCAGAAGTTCTCTGATGACTAAGCGATTGTCGGCCTCATATCCAATGAGGAGGACAGCGAGTACAGAGAACTTATTCAGGACTTTGTGGACTGGTGTCTGCAGAACCACCTTCAGATAAACGCTGGAAAGACCAAAGAACTGGTGGTGGATTTCCGCAGGTGCACACACCCCCCTCCATCAGTGAACATCCAGGGTATGAACATCGAGAGTGTGGACTCTTATAAATACCTGGGTGTTCATCTGAACAACAAACTGGACTGGTCAGTCAACACTGCTGCACTCTACAAGAAAGGCCAGAGCAGACTCTACCTGCTGAGGAGATTGAGGTCCTTTGGAGTGCAGGGAGCTCTCCTGAGGACGTTCTTCGACACAGTGGTGGCATCTGCCATCTTCTATGGAGTGGTCTGCTGGGGCAGTAGCATCTCGACGGCAGATAAGCAGAGACTGGACAAACTCATAAAGAGGGCCGGCTCTGTCCTGGGATGCTTCTTAGACCCAGTGCAGGTGGTGGGAGACAGGAGGATGACAGCCAAGCTGGCATCCATGCTGGAGAACAGCTCCCACCCCATGCATGAGACTCTGGCAGCACTGGGCAGCTCCTTTAGTGACCGGCTGCTTCACCCCAAGTGTGTGAAGGAGGGGTATCACAGGTCCTTCCTTCCTGCTGCCATCAGACTGCACAACCAGCACTGCTCCCAGCGGACCACATACACACACACTTAACTACACACACATGTTCATGTTCAGGAATACTATGTGCAATATCCCCTCCATGTGCAATTAAGAGTCTTTTGATGTAAATAATATTGTTATTGCTTTTTTAATTCTTATTTATATTGTGTATATAGTGTAAATTATTTATCCAAATTTTTGTAACTGAGTGTCTTGCTATCCCTTTCTGCTGTTACACTGAGAATTTCCCCACTGCGGGACTAATAAAGGACTCTCTTATCTTATCTTACTGTATCTCACCTGTGATTTAGTTGAGATACAGTTGTCTTCACAGAAACTGATGTATGACGTCACAGTCTGTGGATTCGAAGCAGCCCTGCAGCTTCTCAATGTCTCCACTGGTCCACCTCTTCACTGTTGTGATGACCGGCTTGTTGGTTTTGAGTTTCTGCCGGTAGGTTGGAATGAGGTGAACGAGGCTGTGATCGGAGAGCCCGACAGCTGCGCGCGTGACCGCGCGATAGGCATTCTTGATACAGGTGTAGCACTTGTCCAGTGTGTTGCCTTCTCGTGTTGGACACGCGATGTGTTGTCTGTATTTGGGCATCTCCTTCGTGAGGTTCACACTGTTAAAATCCCCCAGAATGATGAGGAGTGAGTCCGGGAACTCCCGCTCCACCTTCGTGATCTGTTCCGCCAGCTGTTTCAGCGCGTCGCTCGTGCACGCGCTTGGCGCAATGTAGGTGCCGGCTAGGATGAACGAGCTGAACTCTCTGGGCGAGTAGAACGGTCTACAGGTTATGAACAGAGATTCCAGATGAGGGGAGCAGGATTTTAACAGTACCGTAGTGTCTCTACACCAGCGCTCGTTGATGTAGAAGCAGATTCCTCCTCCTCTGCTCTTGCCGCTGCGCTCCGCGTCTCTGTCCGCTCTGTGCAGCTGGAAGCCCGGGAGGTGCAGCGCGCTGTCCGGGGTCAGCTCGGTCAGCCAGGTCTCCGTGAAGCAGAGCGCAGAAGCAGCGGAGAAGTCCTTGTTGGTTTGGTTGAGCAGAAGTAGTTCCTCAGTTTTGTTGCTGAGAGATCGGAGGTTGGAGAGGAATAATGACGGTAGAGGTGTGCGAGCCCCGCGCCGCCTCAGACGCACGAGCGCGCCGGCTCGTCAGCCCCGGCGCCGGCTTCTCCACAGTCTCCTGGCGAGGCCGAGCGCGGTCAGCGCGGCTGTGGTGAGGATCTCCGCACAAACTGAAGGTACTTGAACAAATGATACACATACATAATGCAGAATTAGCGGTAAACTCATATAGCAGGCATCAAAGAATAACACATTAAAGAGGGAGCTGGAGGAGAAGGTCAAGACGGAAATAAATAACACCTAAAATTGAGCTATTGCAGTTGGTTCATTTCAACCTGTGTTCGAAAACACATTTTAATAATAATAAAAATATTCATAATAAGAACTGAAAACAATCTCACCTTTTACAAGCTGTTTTCGCTCCGTTGGGTCATGGTACGTGGCTAGGATGTTTAAAAAAAAAAAAGGAAATATGTCGTTTAAAACAATTGTAAATAATATTCGATCAACCAATAAGGTCCTAGTTACAAGTGGGAAACCCTGGATTAAAGATTTAACACGACTTTACCAGATGTAATGTGTAATTGTGATATCAAAATGAGAAAATATGCATATATGAAGCAGAATGATGCGGGAACTCAGCGAGAAGGTAGAAATGAATAAAAGAATAATCAGGAATAATCAGGAAGCTGGAAGAGAAGGACAAGTTGTTAAAAAAAAAAGAAAACAGCCAAAACCGAAGTGTTGGAGTACTTACAGTTTCACCTGTGGTCGAAAACACTTTCTAATAATAATAATAATAATAATAATCATAATATTAACTGAAAACAATCACACCTTTCATACACTTTTCCGCTCCATCGGGTCATGGCACGTTGCTTGGCAGTTCAAAGAAGGGAAATATACCTTTGTAAGAATTGTTAAATTACACTGATCAATCAGTGATGTCATATTTACACGGGGATAACTCGGAATTATAGATGAATCAAGGGTTTAGCAGGTGTGTCTTTGCGTCGTTACGTGAAACTCCTTTCGTTAAGGTTCGAACGTAATAAAAACTGAATCATTTCGTTTTAAACATTGTAAACTGCATTCGATCAGCGAGTGAGGTCGTATTTACTAGTGTGAAACTTGATATTCTAGATGTGATGTGTAATTGTGGTATAAAAATGAATATATATATATATATACACACATCATGCAGAATTAGCGGTAAACTCATAGAGAAGGAATCAAAGAATAACACATTAAAGAGGGAGCTGGAGGAGAAGGTCAAGATGAAAATAAAAAAAAACATCTAAAATTGAGCTATTGCAGTTGGTTCTTTTCAACCTTTGGTCGAAAACACATTTTAATAAAAAATAATCATAATAACTGACACAACAAACTCACTTTTTACACGCTTTTTCTGCTTTCGCCGGTGCGCTCTAGTCTAGTCTGGTGGTGCACTGTAGCTCTGCTGCGGTGATGCCATGGTCAGGGCGGTACATTTAAAATCCTCACACAATATGATCGACGTCTTCATACAGACATGTCATTTCTCTCCATATGCATTACCGGCAAGTAAGTACTCTTGAGAAATTATCCCTAAATAAAAATCCATCAACCCTAAATTGAAAGCTTAAACCTTTATCTCTCCCGACAGATAACCCAGAAGAAAGCTCAGCCATTCCTACCGAAAGCCCCGCAAGAGGCAAGATCACAGAAGTAGACATGTTTTAATTTTCCAGTAACAAAGTTCAATGAAAGTAGCAATCTTGGTGAAGGGACACTGTGTCCCTCGCCAGATTGCAGTTGAAGACAATAGCATTTTCGGGAATGGGCACGTTTTGCAAAGGTATCATAAAATGTAGGGCTTGATACCAAGCCTCAGAATTCTTTAAAAAAAGAAAAAAATCTCAGAAGTCCCGTTAATAAATCAATAATGTCTCAATCACTAATTTCTAACTGGAGAAGGCTATGTCAATCATTTGAGTTTGGATGGATTTGGTAAATGGGAATTCTTTTTATTAGGACTTATTATAACGTAAATTTCTTTGAACAGATAATTGTGTGTTTTTAATGCTTAAGCTAAAGGTGAATTTTCAATTAACTCACATACCTTGATTTTTTTTGTTTCCACAATAGTCATTAGTTAAGTGCCTCCATGTCACTGTTGGTCTCTGTTAATTGGCTAACCAGTTCTAGAGCTAGATATGTAGCTATGTATTTTCTTTGCTTCTCTTGTAGAGGTGTAAAACTCGAAATTCTATATATTTGGTGTTATCAATTAAAAGTAGTTTCAGTTCATACAGTTACTGTAGTGTTCTCGTGCAGTGTGTGGAAACTAACAAGCTAAGACTAAACAACAAGCTAAACCAAATCCAATGAAGACGTAGTAAGGTTGACCATTTACTGTCACACTTCCTCATTAGCATGCAGGTGAAAACTGTAAATAAACAATGCAAAACTTGTTCAGCATCCGAGTTCTTAATTATACATCGTGCTTAGTTGTAAACATTTGCTGTTCTGAACAGTAGGTAGAAGTTACCATGGCTGCTAATATATATTAGACGATACACAACTGAAAAAGTTTATTCTCTTTTCTGAACTTAACAAAAATCGTTTTAATATCACAACTGCTAATTTATGAACTGTAATATGTTTTAATGCTAATGAACGTAAGATATTTGATCTTTGGTAGTTCCAGATACTAGGAGACCAGGAGTTGCAGAACATTCACTCATGTCTGCCTTGTTTTGTTTGGCCGCAGAACCCCTGGAGCCGCTTAAGTGCAAACCGGACGTGACGTCACCAAACATTAGGCACCTAAATTAATTTTACAAAAAAAGCTTATTGAACTTAATATCTATTAACTTTTCTTTTTTACTTAAGACAAAAATAAGAAACAACAAATCTTTAAATACTAGAAATAAAAAAGAAAAGAAAAGATGCCTTACACATTCACGTTTACTAAAAGGGAGTTTAAAATATAGACTGAAAAGAAACTCTGATAGGATTTTGTGCAACATTATTTTATGGGACCGTATTGGCTCATCTAACAGTTTGTTGTGCATGGAATTGCGGGTCGGAACTAATGTGGCAGCAGAGACGTGCAACCCGCAAAACAATCTCATCCTACACAAGGTATAATTGTGTGTTATACAATGCATATCTTGAACAAGATTTTTCTGTTTTTCACTGTGTCTGACAAAGAGAGAGAGAGACAGAGAGAGAGATGGGGAGAGAGAGAGAGAGAGAGAAAGAGACAGAGAGAGAGAGAGAGGGAGGGAGAGAGGGGGGAGGGGGGGGAGAGATAGAGAGATAGAGAGAGAGAGAGGGGGAGGGAGAGAGAGACAGAGAGAGACAGAGGGGGAGAGAGAGGGAGGGAGAGAGGGAGAGGGAGAGAGGGGGAGGGGGAGGGAGAGGGGGAGAGGGAGAGGGAGAGAGGGGGAGGGAGAGGGAGAGAGGGGGAGGGGGAGGGAGAGGGGGAGAGGGAGAGGGAGAGAGAGGGAGAGAGAGAGAGAGAGGGAGAGAGGGAGAGACTTTTGACTTTTAACATCATCACTTTATTTGACCCCCTCAAGGGCGCTACATCATGTCACTGCAGGCCATCCCAGCCATCGAGCAGGACATAAACCAACCATAATTTGTAAAATGACCAATAAATAAAGATTAAACAAAAACAATAAATAATTAAATGAACAATAAAATAAATGCTGATTTCCATCAATAAAAATCAGGCATAAAACAGAGCTCTCCATCCGTCACCCAGCACACCTCCTCCTCACAGCACCACACCACTGTAAAAGTCTCTAAATCAGACACCCAGCACACCTCCTCCTCACAGCACCACACCACTGTAAAAGTCTCTAAATCAGACACCCAGCACACCTCCTCCTCACAGCACCACACCACTGTAAAAGTCTCTAAATCAGACACCCAGCACACCTCCTCCTCACAGCACCACGCCACTGTAAAAGTCTCTAAATCAGACACCCAGCACACCGCCTCCTCACAGCACCACACCACTGTAAAAGTCTCTAAATCAGACACCCAGCACACCGCCTCATCACAGCACCACACCACTGTAAAAGTCTCTAAATCAGACACCCAGCACACCTCCTCCTCACAGCACCACACCACTGTAAAAGTCTCTAAATCAGACACCCAGCACACCTCCTCCTCACAGCACCACACCACTGTAAAAGTCTCTAAATCAGACACCCAGCACACCTCCTCCTCACAGCACCACACCACTGTAAAAGTCTCTAAATCAGACACCCAGCACACCTCCTCCTCACAGCACCACACCACTGTAAAAGTCTCTAAATCAGACACCCAGCACACCTCCTCCTCACAGCACCACACCACTGTAAAAGTCTCTAAATCAGACACCCAGCACACCTCCTCCTCACAGCACCACGCCACTGTAAAAGTCTCTAAATCAGACACCCAGCACACCGCCTCCTCACAGCACCACACCACTGTAAAAGTCTCTAAATCAGACACCCAGCACACCGCCTCATCACAGCACCACACCACTGTAAAAGTCTCTAAATCAGACACCCAGCACACCTCCTCCTCACAGCACCACACCACTGTAAAAGTCTCTAAATCAGACACCCAGCACACCTCCTCCTCACAGCACCACACCACTGTAAAAGTCTCTAAATCAGACACCCAGCACACCTCCTCCTCACAGCACCACACCACTGTAAAAGTCTCTAAATCAGACACCCAGCACACCTCCTCCTCACAGCACCACACCACTGTAGAAGTCTCTAAATCAGTCACCCAGCACACCTCCTCCTCACAGCACCACACCACTGTAGAAGTCTCTAAATCAGACACCCAGCACACCTCCTCCTCACAGCACCACACCACTGTAAAAGTCTTGGAACTTTTACAATTTATCAGCTGACACTTGGACCGCTCTCTCCGAACATACCTAAAACCCAGGATAAAAGTCTGAGGTGTAAAAGTCACGTTATGATGAACGTTTTACGTTAAATGATGCGTAAAACAGCAAACAGGGGACGCAGCCTAAAACAGTGCATAAAAGCGTGAAACACTGTTTCCCTCTGAGGACAGAAAGGACAGCATTGTGTGACCTCAGGGTTTAAAACAGAGATAAAAGAGTTGACAGATACAATACCATGTAAAACCCTCCACTGGAGGTCCGCCACTCTTTTAGCTAACGGTGGTTTATACAGCGCTCTCCATTCCGGGTGAACATCAACACTAAGACCTAGAGCAGCCCGCCACGTATCATCCGCGGCCCCGTTCGCCTTTTCGCCTTTTCGGTGGCCCGCCTGCCCGCAGCAGAAACACTTCATATCAGTGTCAGAGGAAATATACACAGCGTAGTCGAAATCATCCACCCTGAACTTCAGAACCAGGTCCAACTCCTCACCATCCTTCAGAACCAGGTCCAACTCCTCACCATCCTTCAGAACCAGGTCCAACTCCTGACCATCCTTCAGTACCAGGTCCAACTCCTCACCATCCTTCAGAACCAGGCCCAACTCCTCACCATCCTTCAGAACCATATAGACGACCCTCCTAAAAGAGACCAGGTGCTTCAGCAGAGGAGACTTACAGCCCAGAGGAATCTTCCTGATCGGGGAGACACGTTTCCCATAACGGGAGAGCTCACGAGCGAGGAGATGGTCCGAAATAAAGGGGGGGACATTAGACAAAATGACCTTTTTAGCGGGGGTGCTGAGGGGCAGAACCGGAGTGAGCTGGTCGTTCAGAACCACGCCACTCTGGATCAGGTGGTTCGCTTTTTCAACCGTATTTAGGAACAGTACAACTGCGTGATTCATACGGGAGGCAGAGACAATGTTGGCGTGGCCCACCGCGCCCCCCACAGCCAGGCAGACCTCCTCCACACTCGCCCTGCACTCCACCTTCACCCCGTGCCTGAGTCAGCCCATCATACAGCGCGCTGCTCGGAGACGCCATGCTCCCGGAGACAACGCCGGCGGCAGACTCTCCTCACACTCACACACACACACTCACTCACACACTCACACACACACACACACACTCAACCAAACCTCAGATACAAAAGTAAAGTAATTACGCGAGAAAGTAAGGCAAACTGCCAAACGCTCACACACGCTCTACCGCTCAGAACCGCGCATGCGCAGAGAGAGAGAGAGAGAGAGAGAGAGAGAAACAGAGAGAGAGAGAGAGAGAGAGAGAGAGAGAGAGAGAGAGAGAGAGAGAGAGAGAGAGAAAAACAGAGAGAGAGAGAGAGAGAGAGAGAGAGAAACAGAGAGAGAGAGACAGACAGAGAGAGAGAGAGATTTGAGTTTTAAAAGTTTTTATTTGAACATTAAGAACTGAAACACATCACTGCAGGACGCTCAAAACAAAATAAGGAATGAAACCCTTTCGCACACTCAGCTCCAGTAAAAGGATACACAGTGTAGGGGTTTCTAATATAGTGGCCAGTGAAAGGATACACAGTGTAGGGGTTTCTAATATAGTGGCCAGTGAAAGGATACACAGTGTAGGTGTTTCTAATATAGTGGCCAGTGAAAGGATACACAGTGTAGGGGTTTCTAATAAAGTGGCCAGTGAAAGGATACACAGTGTAGGGGTTTCTAATATAGTGGCCAGGGAAAGGATACACAGCATAGGGGTTTCTAATATAGTGGCCAGTGAAAGGATACAAAGAAAGACAAGGAGTAATTAAAAAAACACCACCTTATACCAAGCTACTGGCATAGTTACAGTTTCAGATGTGGTGGAAAACACATTCGAATATTAATAAAAAATAATTATAATAATAATTGACACAAAAAGTGTGTCTTTTACATGCTTTTTCGCTCCGTTTGGTCATCGTACGTTGATAGGCTTCTTAATAATGGATATTTCGGAATTTAGGAAGTTTAATTTACATTCGATCTGTCAGGAAGGTCATGTTTACAAGTGGGGATACTTGGGAATGTAAATGGAACAAGACTTGACCAGATGTGAAGTGCAAATGTAGTATAAAAATGAAAAAGATATACATACATCAAGCAGAATGAGGCGGGATTTCAGCAAGAAGGTAAAGAAGTGTAAATAGTTAAAAGGGACCTGGAGAATAAAAACAAGGAATAATTAACAAAACACAACCTAATGCCAAGCTACTGGAATAGATAGTTTCATATTTGGTGTAAGACACATTGTAATATGCAAAAATAATCAAAATAATAATAATTGGGGGAAAAATGGCGTCTTTTATACACTTTTGTCGCTCCGATTGGTCATCGTACTTTGATAGGCTTCCTAATAATGGATTTGTCTTCATTTAGAAATTTTAAATTACATTCGATCTGTCAGGGAGGTCGAATTTACAAGTGGGGATACTTGGGATTGTAGATGGAACACAACTTGACCAGATGTGAAGTGTAACTGTGGTATAAAAATGATAATATATAATAAATCAAGCAGAATGAGGCGGGAACTCAGCGAGAAGGTAAAGAAGTGTAAACAGTTAAAAGGGAACTAGAGTAGAAAGACAAGGAGTAATTAACAAACCACCACCCAATACCAAGCTACTGGAATAGTTACAGTTTCATATTTGGTGTAAAACACATTGTAATATGCAAAAGTAATCATAATAATAATAATTGGGACAAAAATGGCGTCTTTTACATGCTTTTTCGCTCCGTTTGGTCATCGTACTTTGATAGGCTTCTTAATAATGGATAAGACGGTATTTAGGAAGTGTAAATTACATTCGATCTGTCAGGGAGATCGAATTTACAAGTGGGGATACTTGGGATAGTAGATGGAACACAACTTGACCAGATGTGAAGTGTAACTTTGGTATAAAAATGATAAAATATGATAAATCAAGCAGAATGAGGCGGGATTTCAGCAAGAAGGTAGTGAAATGTAAATAGTTGAAAGGGACCTGGAGGAGAGAGACAAGGAGTATTTAACAAAACACAACCTAAAACCAAGCTACAGGAATAGTTACAGTTTCAGATGTGGTGGAAAACACATTCGAATATTAATAAAAAATAATTATAATAATAATTGGGCCAACAATGGCGTCTTTTATACGCTTTTGTCGCTCCGTTTAGTCATCGTACATTGATAAGCTTGTAAATAATAGATATTTCGGTATTAACGAAGTTTAATTTACATTCGATCTGTCAGAAGGGTCATATTTACAAGTGGGGATACTTGGGAATGTAGATGTAACACGACTTGACCAGATGTGAAGTGTAACTGTGGTATAAAAATGATAAAATATAATAAATAAAGCAGAATGAGGCGGGAACTAAGCGAGAAGGTATTGAAATGTAAATATTTTAAAGGGACCTGGAGCAGAAAGACAAGGAGGAATTTACAAAACAGAACATAAAACCAAGCTACAGGAATAGTTACAGTTTCAGATGTGGTGTAAAACACATTGGAAAATTAATAAAAAACAATAATTAGAATAATAATTGGGACAAAAATGTCGTCTTTCACACGTTTTTGTCGCTCCGCTTGGTCATCTTACTTTGATAGGCTTCTTAATAATGGATATTTCGGTATTTAGGAAATTTAATTTACATTCGATCTGTCAGGAGGGTCATATTTAGAAGTGGGGATACTTGGGAATGTAGATGGAACACGACTTGACCAGTTGTGAAGTGTAACTGTGGTACAAAAATGAAAAAAATATACATACATCAAGCAGAATGAGGAGGGATTTCAGCAAGAAGGTATTGAAGTGAAAATAGTTAAAAAGGAACTGGAGGAGAAAAACAAGGAATAATTAACAAAACACCACCTAATACCAAGCTACTGGCACAGAAACAGTTTCATATGTGTTGTAAAAAACATTGTAATATGAAAAAATAATAGTAATAATAATTGGCACAAAAAGTGCATCTTTTACATGCTTTTTCGCGCCGTTTGGTCATCGTACTTTGATAAGCTTCTTAATAATGGATAAGTCGGTATTTAGGAAGTTTAAATTACATTCGATATGTCAGGGAGATCGAATTTATAAGTGGGGATACTTATAAATGAGATAAATGGGGATACTTATAAATAATAATAATAATATAAACATGAGAAAATAAAAAAAATCAAGCAGAATGAGGCGGGACCTCAACGAGAAGGCAATTAAGTGTCAATAGTTAAAAGGGACCTGGAGAAAAAAAGACAAGGAGTACTAAACAAAACTCAACCTAAAACCAAGCTACTGGAATAGTTAAAGTTTCACATGTGGTGGAAAACACATTCGAATATTAATAAAAAATAATAATAATTGGGACACAAATGGCGTCTTTTATACGCTTTTGTCGCTCCGTTTGGTCATCGTACTTTGATAGGCTTCTTAATAATGGATATTTCGGTATTTAGGAAGTTTAAATTACATTCGATCTGTCAGGGAGGTTGAATTTACAAGTGGCATAACTTGACATCTTAGATGGATCATGACTTGTCCAGATGTGAAGTGTAACTGTAGTATAAAAATTAAAAAAATATACATACATCAAGCAGAATGAGGCGGGATTTCAGCAAGAAGGTATTAAAGTGTAAATACTTGAAAGCGACCTGGAGTAGAAAGACAAGGAATAATTAACAAAACACAACCTAAAACCAAGCTACTGGCATAGTTACAGTTTCATATGTGGTGTAAAACACATTGTAACATGAAAATAATAATAATAATAATAATAATAATAATAATAATAATAATTGCCACAAAAAGTGCGTCTTTTACACGCTTTTTTCGCTCCGTTTGGTCATCGTACTTTGATAGGCTTCTTAATAATGGATATGTCGGTATTTAGGAAGTTTAAAATACATTCGATCTGTCAGGGAGATCGAATTTACAAGTGGGGATACTTGGGATTGCAGATGGAACACGACTTGACCATATGTGAAGTGTAACGCTGGTATAAAAATGATAAAATATAATAAATCAAGCAAAATGAGGCGGGACCTCAGCGAGAAGGCAAAGAAGAGTAAATAGTTAAAAGGGACCTGGAGAATAAAAACAAGAAATAATTAACAAAACACAACCTAATGCCAAGCTACTGGAATAGATACAGTTTCATATTTGGTGTAAGACACATTGTAATATGCAAAAATAATCAAAATAATAAGAATTTGGGGAAAAATGGCGTCGTTTATACGCTTTTTGTCGCTAATTTACATTCGATCTGTCAGGAGGGTCATATTTAGAAGTGGGGATACTTGGGAATGTAGATGTAACACGACTTGACTAGATGTGAAGTGTAACTGTGGTATAAAAATGATAAAATATAATAAATCAAGCAGAATGAGGCGGGAACTCAGTGAGAAGGTATTGAAATGTAAATATTTTAAAGGGACCTGGAGCAGAAAGACAAGGAGGAATTTACAAAACACAACCTAGAACCAAGCTACTGAAATAGTTACAGTTTCATATGTGTTGGAAAACACATTCGAATATTAATTTAAAAATAATAAGAATAATAATTGGGACAAAAATGGCGTCTTTTATGCGATTTCGTCGCTCCGCTTGTTGATCGTACTTTGATGGGCTTCTTCATAATGGATATTTCGGTATTTAGGAAGTTTAATTTATATTCGATCCGTCACGAAGGTCATATTTAGAAGTGGGGATAATTGGGAATGTAGATGGAAAAAGACTTGACCAGATGTGAAGTGTAACGGTGGAATAAAAATGAGAAAATATAATAAATCAAGCAGAATGAGGCGGGAACTCAGAGAGAAGGTAATGAAGTGTAAATAGTTAAAAGGGACCTGGAGGAGAAAGACAAGGAGTAATTTACAAAAGATAACCTAAAACAAGCTACTGGAATAGTTACAGTTTCAGATGTGGTGGAAAACACATTCGAATATTAATAAAAAATAATTATAATAATAATTGGGACAAAAATGTCGTCTTTTCTTGGCTTTTTTCGCTCCGTTTTTTCATCGTACTTTGATAAGATTTGTAATAATGAATTTGTCGTTATTTATGATGTTTAAATTACATTCGATCTGTGAGGGAGGTCGAATTTACAAGTGGGGATACTTGGGAATGTACATGGAACTCAACTTGACCAGATGTGAAGTGTAACTGTGGTATAAAAATAATAAAATAAATCAAGCAGAATGAGGCGGGAACTCAGCGAGAAGGTATTGAAGTGAAAATAGGTAAAAGGGACCTGGAGAAGAAAGATAAGGAGTAATTAACAAAACACAACCTAAAACCAAGCTACTGGAATAGTTACAGTTTCAGATGTGGTGGAAAACACATTCGAATATTAATAAAATATAATTAGAATAATTTGATAGGCTTCCTAATAATGGATAAGTCGGTATTTAGGAAGTTCAAATTACACTCGATCTGTCAGGGAGGTCGAATTTACAAGTGGGACAACTTGCGATTTTAGATGGAACACGACTTGACCAGATGTGAAGTGTAACTGTGGTATAAAAATGATAAAATATAATAAATCAAGCAGAATGAGGCTGGAACTCACCGAGAAGGTAAAGAAGTGTAAATAGTTAAAAGGGACCTGGAGAATTAAAACAAGGAATAATTAACAAAACACAACCCAATACCAAGCTACTGGAATAGTTACTGTTTCATATGTGGTGTAAAACACATTGTAATATGAAAAAGAAAATAATAATAATAATAGCCACAAAAAGTGCGTCTTTTACATGCTTTTGTCGCTCCGTTTGGTCATCGGACTTTAATAGGCTTCCTAATAATGGATTTGTCTTCATTTAGAAAGTTTAAATTACATTCGATCTGTCAGGGAGGTCGAATTTACAAGTGGGGATACTTGGGATTGTAGATGGAACACAACTTGACCAGATATGAAGTGCGAGAACTTAATGAAGTGTAAATAGTTAAAAGGGAGCTGGAGCAGAAAGACAAGGAGTAATTTACAAAAAACAAACCTAAAACCAAGCTACTGGAATAGTTACAGTTTCAGATGTGGTGGAAAACACATTCGAATATTAATAAAAAATAATTATAATAATAATTGGGACAAGAATGGCGTCTTTTATACGCTTTTGTCGCTCCGTTTGGTCATCGTACTTTGATAGGCTTCTTAATAATGGATATGTCGGTATTTACGAAGTTTAATTTACATTCGATCTGTCAGGAGGGTCATATTTAGAAGTGGGGATACTTGGGAATGTAGATGGAACACAACTTGACCAGTTGTGAAGTGTAACTGTGGTATAAAAATGAAAAAAATATACATACATCAAGCAGAATGAGGTGGGATTTCAGCAAGAAGGTATTGAAGTGAAAATAGTTAAAAGGGAACTGGAGGAGAAAAACAAGGAATAATTAACAAAACACCACCTAATACCAAGCTACTGGCACAGAAACAGTTTCATATGTGTTGTAAAAAAACATTGTAATATGAAAAAATAATAGTAATAATAATTGGCACAAAAAGTGCATCTTTTACATGCTTTTTCGCTCCGTTTGGTCATCGTACTTTGATAGGCTTCTTAATAATGGATAAGTCGGTATTTAGGAAGTTTAAATTACATTCGATCTCTCAGGGAGATCGAATTTATAAGTGGGGATACTTGGGATGGTAGATGGAACACAACTTGACCAGATGTGAAGTGTAACTGTGGTATAAACATGAGAAAATATAATAAATTAAGCAGAATGAGGCGGGACCTCAACGAGAAGGCAATGAAGTGTCAAGAGTTAAAAGTGACCTGGAGAAGAAGGACAATGAGTAATTAACAAAAACAACCTAAAACCAAGCTACTGGAATAGTTAAAGTTTCAGATGTGGTGGAAAACACATTCGAATATTAAAAAAATAATAATAATTGGGACAAAAATGACGTCTTTTAGACGCTTTTGTCGCTCCGTTTGGTCATCGTACTTTGATAGGCTTCTTAATAATGGATATTTCGGTATTTAGGAAGTTTAAATTACATTCGATCTATGAGGGAGGTCGAATTTACAAGTGGGATAACTTGCGATTGTAGATGGAACACGACCTGACCAGATGTGAAGTGTAACTGTGGTATAAAAATGATAAAATATAATAAATCAAGCAGTATGAGGCGGGAACTAAGCGAGAAGGTAGTGAAGTGAAAATAGTTAAATGGGAGCTGGAGGAGAAAAACAAGGAATATTTAACAAAACACCACACAATACCAAGCTACTGGAATAGTTACAGTTTCATATTTGGTGTAAAACACATTGTAATATGTAAAAATAATCATAATAATTGGGAAAAAAAATAGCGTCTTTTGTTAGCTTTTGTCGCTCCATTTGGTCACTGTACTTTGATAGGCTTCTTAATAATGGATATTTCGGTATTTAGGAAGTTTAAATTACATTCGATCTATGAGGGAGGTCGAATTTACAAGTGGGATAACTTGCGATTGTAGATGGAACACGACCTGACCAGATGTGAAGTGTAACTGTGGTATAAAAATTATAAAATATAATAAATCAAGCAGTATGAGGCGGGAACTCAGCGAAAAGGTAGTGAAGTGAAAATAGTTAAATGGGAGCTGGAGAATAAAAACAAGGAATAATTAACAAAACACAACCTAATGCCAAGCTACTGGAATAGATACAGTTTCATATTTGGTGTAAGACACATTGTAATATGCAAAAATAATCAAAATAATAATAATTGGGGGAAAAATGGCGTCTTTTATACGCTTTTGTCGCCCCGTTTGGTCATCGTACTTTCATAAGCTTCCTAATAAGGGATTTGTCTTAATTTAGAAATTTTAAATTACATTCGATCTGTCAGGGAGGTCGAATTTACAAGGTGGGATACTTGGGATTGTAGATGGAACACAACTTGACCAGATGTGAAGTGTAACTGTGGTATAAAAATGATAATATATAATAAATCAAGCAGATTGAGGCGGGAACTCAGCGAGAACTTAATGAAGTGTAAATAGTTAAAAGGAAGCTGGAGCAGAAAGACAAGGAGTAATTTACAAAAAACAAACCTAAAACCAAGCTACTGGAATAGTTACAGTTTCAGATGTGGTGGAAAACACATTCGAATATTAATAAAAAAAAAAAAAAAAAATAATAATAATAATAATAATAATAATTGGGACAAGAATGGCGTCTTTTATACGCTTTTGTCGCTCCGTTTGGTCATCGTACTTTGATAGGCTTCTTAATAATGGATATGTCGGTATTTACGAAGTTTAATTTACATTCGATCTGTCAGGAGGGTCGTATTTACAAGTGGGGATACTTGGGAATGTAGATGGAACACGACTTGACCAGATGTGAAGTGTAACTGTGGTATCAACATGAGAAAATATAATAAATCAAGCAGAATTAGGCCGGAACTCAGCGAGAAGGTAAAGAAGTGTAAATAGTTAAAAGGGAACTAGAGTAGAAAGACCAGGAGTAATTAACAAACCACCACCCAATACCAAGCTACTGGAATAGTTACAGTTTCATATTTGGTGTAAAACACATTGTAATATGCAAAAGTAATCATAATAATAAAAATTGGGACAAAAATGGCGTCTTTTATACGCTTTTGTCGCTCCGATTGGTCATCGTACTTTGATAGGCTTCCTAATAATGAATTTGTCGTTAATAAGGAAGTTCAAATTACATTCGATCTTTCATGGAGATCGAATTTACAAGTGGGGATACTTGGGATTGTAGATGGAACACTACTTGACCAGATGTGAAGTGTAACTGTGGTATAAAAATGATAAAATATAATAAATCAAGCAGTATGAGGCGGGAACTAAGCAAGAAGGTAGTGAAGTGAAAATATTTAAATGGGAGCTGGAGACGAAAAACAAGGAATATTTAACAAAACACCACCTAATACCAAGCTATTGGAATAGTTACAGTTTCATATTTGGTGTAAAACACATTGTAATATGCAAAAATAATCATAATAATAATAATTGGGACAAAAAGTGCGTCTTTTACATGCTTTGTCGCTCCGTTTGGTCATCGTACTTTGATAGGCTTCTTAATAATGGATAAGTCGGTATGTAGGAAGTTTAAATTACATTCGATCTGTCAGGGAGATCGAATTTATAAGTGGGGATACTTGGGATGGTAGATGGAACACAACTTGACCAGATGTGAAGTGTAACTGTGGTATAAACATGAGAAAATATAAAAAATCAAGCAGAATGAGGCGGGAACTCAGTGAGAAGGTATTGAAGTGTAAATAGTTAAAAGGGAACTGGAGGAGAAAGACAAGAAGTATTTAACAAAACACAACCTAAAGCCAAGCTACTGTAATAGTTACAGTTTCAGATGTGGTGGAAAACACATTTGAATATTAATATAAAACTAATTAGAATAATAATTGGGATAAAAAATGGCGTCTTTAATTAGCTTTTGTCGCTCCGTTTGGTCATCGTACTTTGATAGGCCTCCTAATAATGGATAAGTCGGTATTTAGGAAGTTTAAATTACATTCGATCTGTCAGGGAGGTCGAATTTACAAGTGGGATAACTTGAGATCGTAGATGGATCACGACTTGTCCAGATGTGAAGTGTAAGTGTAGTATAAAAATGAAAAAAATATACATACATCAAGCAGAATGAGGCGGGATTTCAGCAAGAAGCTATTAAAGTGTAAATACTTGAAAGAGACCTGGAGAAAGACAAGGAGTAATTAACAAAACACAACCTAAAACCAAGCTACTGGCATAGTTACAGTTTCAGATGTGGTGGAAAACACATTAGAATATTAATAAAAAAATAATTATAATAATAATTGGGATAAAAAATGGCGTCTTTTATACGCTTTTGTCGCTTCGATTGGTCATCGTACTTTGATAGGCTTCTTAATAATGGATATTTCGATATTAACGAATTTTAATTTACATTAGATCTGTCAGTAGGGTCATATTTACAAGTGGAGATACTTGGGAATGTAGATGGAACAAGACTTGACCAGATGTGAAGTGTAACTGTGGTATAAAAATGATAAAATATACATACATCAAGCAGAATGACCATTACAAACTGCATTCGATCATTGAGTGGGGTCGTATGTACTAGTGGGAAACTCGAAATCTTTGATGTAATGTATAATTGTGGTATAAAAATTTATATATATATATATATATCATGCAGAATTAGCGGTAAACTCCGAGAAGGCATCAAAGAATAACATATTAAAGGGTTAGCTGGAGGAGGTGGTCAAGATGTAAATAAATAACACCTAAAATTGAGCTATTGCAGTTGGTTCATTTTAACCTGTGTTCAAAAACACATTTTAATAATAATAAAAATAATCATAATAATAACTGAAGACAATCTCACCTTTTACACGCTGTTTCCGCTCCGTTGGGTCATGGGACATGGCTAGGATGTTTAAAAAGGTGATCTAATATGTCGTTTAAATCAATTGTAAATAATATTCGATCAACCAATAAGGTCCTAGTAACAAGTGGGAAACCCTGGATTAAAGATGAAACACGACTTTACCAGATGTAATGTGTAATTGTGATATCAAAATGAGAAAATATGCATACATGAAGCAGAATGATGCGAGAATGAATAAAATGAATGCAATGAAGTGTCAATAGTTAAAAGTGACCTGGAGAAGAAGGACAATGAGTAATTAACAAAAACAACCTAAAACCAAGCTACTGGAATAGTTAAAGTTTCAGATGTGGTGGAAAACACATTCGAATATTAAAAAAATAATAATAATAATTGGGACAAAAATGACGTCTTTTAGACGCTTTTGTCGCTCCGTTTGGTTATCGTACTTTGATAGGCTTCTTAATAATGGATATTTCGGTATTTACGAAGTTTAATTTACATTCGATCTGTCAGGAAGGTCATGTTTACAAGTGGGGATACTTGGGAATGTAGATGGAACACAACTTGACCAGATGTGAAGTGTAACTTTGGTATAAAAATGATAAAATATGATAAATCAAGCAGAATGAGGCGGAAACTCAGTGAGAAGGTAATCAAGTGTAAATAGTTAAAAGGGACCTGGAGGAGAAAGACAAGATGTAATTAACAAAACACAACCTAAAACCAAGCTACTGGAATAGTTACAGTTTCAGATGTGATGGAAAACACATTCGAATATTAATAAAAAATAATTATAATAATAATAATAATTGGGACAAAAATTACACTCCATCAGTCAGTAATGTCGTATTTACACAGGGATAACTCGGAATTATAGATTAATCAAGGGTTTAGCAGGTGTGTCTTTCCATCGTTACGGGAAACTCCTCTCGTTACGGTTCGAACGTTAAAAAAACTGGATGATTTCGTTTTAAACCATTGTAAACTGCATTCGATCAGCGAGTGAGGTCGTATGTACTAGTGGGAAACTCGATATTCTAGATGTGATGTGTGACTGTGGTATAAAAATGAATATATACACATACATCATGCAGAATTAGCGGTAAACTCATAGAGAAGGTTTAACTCGCTATGCCCATAGACCAGAATTTGAAGGGTCTAACAGTTGTTTGCTGGTTATTTCAGAAAGAAAAGCATATACAAAATCATTTAAAAAAAAAAACATTAATATTTCAGACAAAGGGTTCTTCACTAACTTATGCCCAAATGTTAAAGTTCAGTCTCACGTGATGGATATTTTCTGAAATATCCAGTGGTTGTCGGCCTCGTCTAATGAGGGAATATTCACCACTCCTTGAAGAGTGGAGACTCTTGACGTAGCATCCAGGTAAATTTGTTCACAGTTACAAGTAAAGGAAACGTTCGCTTGACTCTCGTTTAGGTCATGACCACCCGTTGCAAGCTTGACATAAAAAATAAGAAAAAAACCTGTGTGGAAAACGTTTAGCAGACGTCTGGCTGAAATTCTAAACTGTCTTAAGATGATTTGAGCTAGCGAGAAAGATTCTTTGCCAGTAGCGTTTTTTATCACCTGTGTAGCCACATCCCTTTTCTTCTTCTGATGTTAAACGTTTTGGGCATTTCTGGTGGTGCTGTCACCTACGGTGGGTAAGGGTACCTAAACTGTAAAATGGTAAAGCCATTGGGTACACTCACAGCTATAACATCCTACTGGAATACTTGCTACTGCTCTGAGCAGTCCTGCCTCTTGCATTTGTGTTACACCAGCGCCCCTGTGTGGGTGCTCTGCTAAACTGCGGCTTAGGATCACCAACCATTCCTTCCACAAACTTACCACGCTGTTTCCGCTCCGATAGGTCATTATACGTGGCTAGGATGTTTGAAAAGGGGAATTGAGTCGTTTAATACAATTGTGAATAATATTCGATATTATTATATATATACCTTTGTAAGAATTGTTAAATTACACTCGATCAGTCAGTGATGTCGTATTTACACGGGGATAACTCGGAATTATAGATGAATCAAGGGTTTAGCAGGTGTGTCTGAGTCGTTCAGCAGAGCTCCTCTCGTTACGGTTCGAACGTAATAAAAACTGTATCATTTCGTTTGAAACCATTGTAAACTGCATTCGACCAGCGAGTGAGGTCGTGTTTACTAGTGGGGAAACTCGAAATTCTAGATGTGATGTGTAATTGTGGTATAAAAATGAATATATATACATACATCATGCAGAATTAGCGGTAAACTCATAGAGCAGGCATCAAAGACTAACACATTAAAGAGGCAGCTGGAGGACAAGGTCAAGATGTAAATAAATAACACCTGAAACCTAGCTATTGCAGTTGGTTCATTTCAACCTGTGGTCGAAAACACATTTTAATAATATTAAAATAATCATAATAATAACTGAAAACAATCTCACCTTTTATACGCTGTTTCCGCTCCGTTGGGTCATGAGACGTGGCTAGGATGTTTAAAAAGGGGAAATATGTCGTTTAAAACAATTGTAAATAATATTCGATCAACCAATAAGGTCCTAGTCACAAGTGGGAAACCCTGGATTAAAGATTTAACACGACTCTACAGATGTAATGTGTAATTGTGGTATAAAAATGAGAAAATATGCATATATGAAGCAGAATGATGCGGGAACTCAGCGAGAAGGTAGAAATGAATAAAAGAATAATCAGGAATAATCAGGAAGCTGGAGGAGAAGGACAAGTTGTAAATAGAATAAAAAACAGCCAAAACCGAACTGTTGGAGTACTTATAGTTTCACCTGTGGTCGAAAACACTTTCTAATAATAATAATAATAATAATCATACTATTAACTGGCAACAATCACACCTTTCATACACTTTTCCGCTCCATCGGGTCATGGTATGTGGCTAGGATGTTTAAAAACGGTAAATATGTCGTTTAAAACAATTGTAAATAATATTCGATCAACCAATAAGGTCGTAGTTACAAGTGGGAAACTCTTTACCAGATGTAATGTGTAATTCAAGTCAAGGGTGTTTTATTGTCATTTCAACTACATACAGAGTACACAGTGAAACAAAACAACGTTCCTCCAGGACCATGGTGCAACATAGACACAGTGAATACAAAACACAAGGGCAACACAAGTGCGGACAGACAACCCAACACAGTACAGACAGAGAATAATAAATAATTAGCTGTAGTGTGCAGATTTTGCAATGTGTAATAAATATTGAGTCCAGTGAGGTAGTAAAGTTATTTGTGCAAATGCTTTGTGCAAAAATGCTTCCCATTTTATCTGGGGTAAATGGTTGGAGAGTGAGAGAGAGTGAGAGTGAGAGAGAGAGTGAGTGAGAGAGAGAGAGAGAGTGTGTGTGCATGTAACAGAAAAGACATCAGTTCAGAAGTTGAGTTAAGAAGTCTATTGCAGAGTCTGGTCGTGTTGGACCGGATGCTGCGGTTCCTTCTTCCTGATGGCAGGGGGGAGAACAGTCTGTGTGAAGGGTGGGTGGAGTCATCCACAATGCTGGTTGCTTTGCGGATGCAGCGGGCAGTGTAAATGTCCATGACGGAGGGGAGAGAGACTCCGATGATCCTCTCAGCTGTCCTCACAATGCGTTGGAGGGTCTTGCGGTCAGAGGCTCAGGATGCTCTCTATAGTCCGTTTATAGAAGAGGGTGAGGATGGGTGGAGGGAGACAGGCCTTTCTCAGCTTCCGGAGGAAGTAGAGACGCTGCTGGGCTTTCTTGGCTGTAGAGCTGGTGTTCAGGGACCAGGTGAGATTCTCCGCTAAGTGGACACCAAGGAACTTGGTGCTCTTTACCATCTCCACAGAGGAGCCGTTGATGCTGAGTGTCTTGTTTTCCTGAAGTCAACAACCATTTCCTTGGTCTTGTCTACATTACAGGGAAGGTTGTTGACTGTACACCAGTCTGTCAGCTGCTGCACCTCCTCTATGTATGCTGACTCGTCGCCTTTGCTGATGAGACCCAGCACAGTTGTATCACTGTGTATACAGTTGTATCAGTTGTATACTTTTTAAATTGATCCCCTATCCTATTTATTGTTTAGTGTAATTTTCCTTTAGTCTAATACTGTAAATAATCTGTGTTCTGTGTTTTTGTTACTTGTCATACGTGTTGCTCTCACCAAGACAAATTCCTTGTATGTGTAATATAGAGATTCTGATTCATCAGCAAACTTTATGATGCTGTTAGAACTGTTTCGCAACACAGTCATGAGTCAGCAGGGTAAACAGCAGAGGACTCAGAACACTGCCTTGGGGTGCCCCAGTGATCATTGTGATGGTGCTGGAGATGCCGTTCCCGAACCGGACTAAATGGGGCCTCCCCGTCAGGAAGTCCAGGATCCAATTGCAGAGGGGGGTGTTGAGGCCCAGCAAGCTTAACTTCCTGGTGACATTCTGTGGGATGATGGTGTTGAATGCTGAACTGAAGTCTATGAACAGCATTCTAACATAGGTGTCCTCCTTCTCCAGGTCGGTAAGGGAGAGATGAAGGGTGGTGGTGATGGCATCGTCCGTGGAGCGCTTGGGACGATATGCAAATTGCAGGGGGTCCAATGAAGAGGGCAGTTGGGTCTTGATGTTCCTCATGACTAGCCTCTCGAAGTACTTCATGATGATGGGCATGTGAGCAACGGGACGGTAGTCATTGAGGCAGGACACCGTGGACTTCATCGTCACGGGGACGATGGTGGTGGTTTTCAGGCACGTTGGGACAGTGGAGCTGCACAGGGAGACGTTGAAGATGTGGGTGAGAACATCTGTCAACTCTCTGAGCACTCTGCCGGGGATGTTGTCTGGTCCTGCAGCTTTCCGTGGGTTGACTCTGCACAGACATGTTGTTTTGTGCCTCAAACCGTGCATAAAAGTCGTTCAGGGCATCAGGGAGGAAGGCATCACGGTCACAGGACGGCGGCATTGTCCTGTAGTTTGTGATTGCCTGCATGCCCTGCCACATGCGCCGCGTGTCACCCGTGTCCTTGAAGTGGCTGTGGATTCTCTGGGCGTGTGTGTGCTTTGCCTCTCGGATGGCTCGTGACAAATTGGCTCTTGCTTTCCTCAGGGCCGCCTTGTCACCCACTCTGAAGGCCGAGTCGCGGGTCCTCAGTAGCGCACGCACCTTAGAAGTCATCCACAGCTTCTGGTTTGGGCGTGTGGTGATGGTCTTGGAGACAGTGACATCATCAATACACTTGCTGATGTAGCCAGTGACTGATGCTGTGTACTCCTCCAAGTTAACAGAGTCGCCTTCAGTCGCAGCCTCCCTGAACATGTCCCATGCAGTGCACTCAAAACAGTCCTGAAGGGCAGAGATGGCTCCTGCCGGCCAGGTTTTCACCTGCTTCTGAACTAGTCTGGAGCGTCTGATGAGAGGTGTGTATGCTGGAGTCAGCCACACAGACATGTGTACCGAGAACGCGAGGTGGGGGCGGGGCTCCGTCCGGTACACGCTGGGGATGTTTGCAACGAGAGCAGCGAACGCGCTGGACCTTGTTTACACAAAGTCCACATGTTGATGGAACTGACTGGAGATTAGCGTGGTTGAAATCTGCGGCGACAATGAACAGTCCGTCTGGATGTTTGGTCTGCAGATCGCTGATGGCCCTGTGCAGTTTCCATAGTGCCTCCTTAGCATTAGCACTAGCGCTAGGTGGTATGTACACGGCGGCTATCAGCACGGCGGAGAACTCCCGTACTAAATAAAAAGGTCTGCACTTGACTATGATGAACTCCACCAGCGGAGAGCAGTGCTTAGCGACAGTCACAGCGTTGATGTAAACACACACGCCTCCACCGCGGGTCTTCCCGGACTGAACGAGGCTAGCCCGTCTAGCTGAAGGGCGCTGTCTGGAATGTTGTCGCTAAGCCACGATTCCACAAAGACTAAAGCACAGCAGTCTCTGAACTCACGCTGGGAAGTTCGCTGGAGTGTTGTATAAAAATGAGAAAATATGTATATATGAAGCAGAATGATGCGGGAACTCTGCTAGAAGGTAGAAATGAATAAAATAATCAGGAAGCTGGAGGAGAAGAACAAGTTGTAAATAGAAAGAAAAAACACCTAAAAATGAGCTATTGGCGTTGGTTTCTTTTTAAAATGTGATCGAAAACACATTTTAAAAATAATCAAAATAATCATAATAATAACTGAAAACAATCTCACCTTTTACACGCTGTTTCCGCCCCGTTGGGTCATGGTCATGGATGGTCAGTTATCGTTCTCAAGTCATGTTGCAAACGTAACTCGATCATGCAGATTTCTCTTGTACAACATTCAGAGAATTTGACCCTTCCTCTCTAGAGACTGGCTGGTCTCCCTTTATGCACCATCAGGCCCCTGCAACTTATCCAGAATGCAACTGCACGGGTCGTCTTCAACGTTCCTAAATTCAGCCATGTCACTCCACTGCTGCGTTCTCTTCACTGGCTTCCTGTAGCTACCTGCATCAGATTTAAATGCATGTTTTGGATCTGATGATGGCTCCTGACAATGAGGATATAAAAAAAATACAAACTCTCAATTCTATATGTTTGGTGTTGATTCATAAATTAAAAGTAGTTTCAGTTCACACAGTTACTGTAGTGTTCTCGTGCAGTGTGTGGAAATTGACTAAACAACAAGCTAAACCATCCAATGAAGACATAGTAAGGTTGACCATTTACTGTCACTCTTCCTCATTAGCATGCAGGTGAAAACTGTAAATAAACAATTATACATTGTGCTTAGTTGTAAACATTTGCTGTTCTGAACAGTAGGTAGAAGTTACCATGGCTGCTAATATACATTAGCTGATACACAACTGAAAACAAAAGTTTCTCTTTTTTATTACCTAACTTAACAAAAATAGTTTTAATATCACAACTGCTAATATATGAACTGTAATATGTTTTAACGCTAGATGAACCTACGATATTGCCTCTTTGACGCTTCCAGATACTAGGAGATAAGTTCCAGAACATTCACATGTCTGCCTCGTTTTGTTTGGCCGCAAAACCCCCGGAAACCGCGGAAGTCCAAACAGAAAGTGACCTCACCGCACATGAGGCACCTAAATTAATTTGACAAAGAAAGGCTTAAACTTATCTATTAACTTTTTAACTTTAATCTAATAAGCAACAACAAATCTTTAAATACTAGAAAGAAAAAAAAAATGAAAAGATTAACTAAATGCCTTAAGGGCATTACAGTAACTAAAAGGGTGTTTAAAAAACAGAAATAAAACTTTGAAAGGTATTTATTTAAAATATAGGATTTTGTGCAACATTATTTTATGGGTCCGTATAGGGTCATGTAACTGGCATGGGATTGTGTCAGAACTAATGTGACGGCATAAACGTGCAACCCTTAAAACAATCTCATCCTACACACGGTATAATTGTGTGTTATACAATGCATGTCTTGAACAAGGTTTTTATGTTCTAGTTTTCACGGTGTCTGATGAAGAGAGAGAGAGAGAGAGAGAGAGAGGGAGAGAGAGAGAGAGACCAGAGTCTGAAGGGTCTAACAGTTGTTTGCTGGTTATTTCAGAAAGAAAAACACATACAAAATCATTTAAAAAAGCTTTACATTTTAAGACAAAGTGTTCATCAAAATTATGCCCAAATGTTAAAGTTCAGTCTCACGTGATGGATATTTTCTGAAACATCCAGTGGTTGTCGCCTCATCCAATGAGGGAATATTCACCACTCCTTGAAGAGTGGAGACTTATGACGTAGCATCCAGGTAAATTTGTTCACAGTTACAAGTAAAGGAAATGTTCGCTTGACTCTCGTTTAGGTCGTGAACCCCGTTGCAAGCTTGACTTGAAAAAAAACCTGTGTGGAAAACGTTGATCAGACGTCTGGCTGAAATTCTAAACTGTCTAAAGATGATCTGAGCTAGCGAGAAAGATTCTTTACTTGTACGGTTTTTATCACCTGTGTAGCCACACCCCTTTTCTTCTTCTGATGTTAAACTTTTTGGGCATTTCTGGTGGTGCTGTCACCTACTGGTGGGTAAGGGTACCTACATTGTAAAATGGTAAAGCCATTGGGTACACTCACAGCTGTCACAGCCTACTGGACTACTGGCTACTGCTCTGAGCAGTCCTGCCTCTTGCATTTGTGTTACACCAGCGCCCCTGTGTGGGTGCTCTGTTTAACTGCGGCATAGGATCACCAACCATTCCTTCCACAAACTTACCACGCTGTAATCCGCTCCGTTAGGTCATTGTACGTGGCTAGGATGTTTAAAAAGGGGAATTAATACGTTTAATACAATTGTGAATAATATTCGATAAACCAATAAGGTCCTAGTTACAAGTGGGAAACTATGGATTAAAGATGGAACACGGCTTGACCAGACGTTAATTGTAACGGTGGTATAAAAATAAGAAAATATAAATAAATCAAGCAGAATAAGGCGGAAAGTCAGCAATAAGGTAGTGAAGTGTAAATAGTTAAAAGGGAGCTGGAGGAGAAGGACAATGAATAATTAACTATTACATTAGCTTGGTTTTATATGGTGTTTTGTTACAGTTTCAGATGTGGTGGAAAACACATTCAAATATTATTAAAAAATAATTAGAATAATAATTGGGACAAAAATGGCGTCTTTTATACGCTTTTGTTGCTTCGTTTGGTCATCGTACTTTGATAGGCTTCTTAATAATGGATGTGTCGCTATTTAAGAAGTTTAAATTACATTCGATCTGTCAGGGAGGTCGAATTTAAAAGTGGGGATACTTGGGATTGCAGATGGAACACGATTTAACCAGAAGTGATGTGTAACTGTGGTTTTAAAATGAGAAAATATTATGAATCAAGCAGAATGAGGCGGGAACTCAGCGAGAAGTTGGTTCAGTGAAAAAGTTCAAATGGAGCTGAAGGAGAAGGACAAGACATATTTAACAAAGCAACACCCAAAACCTGAAAAAAACCTGAAAAAAAAACCTGCTTTTGTCGCTCCGTTTGGTCATCGTACATTTGATAGGCATCGTAATAATGGATATTTTGGTATTTAGGAAGTTTAAATTACATTCGATTTGTCAGTGAGGTCGAATTTACAAGTGGGGATACTTGCGATTGTAGATGGAACAAGACTTGACCAGATGTGAAGTGTAACTGTGGTATAAAAATGAGAAAATATATACATACATCAAGCAGAATGAGGCGGGATTTCAGCAAGAAGGAAGTGAAGTCTAAATAGTTGAAAGGGACCTGGAGGAGAAAGACAAGGAGTAATTAACAAAACACCACCTAATACCAAGCTACTGGAATAGTTACAGTTTCATATTTGGTGTAAAACACATTGTAATATGAAAAAAAAAAAAAAATAATAATAATAATAATAATAATAATTGCCACAAAAAGAGCGTCTTTTACATGCTTTTGTCGCTCCGTTTGGTCATCAGACTTTGATAGGCTTCCTAATAATGGATAAGTCGGTATTTAGAAAGTTTAAATTACATTCGATCTGTCAGGGAGGTCGAACTTACAAGTGGGGATACTTGGGATTGTAGATGGAACACTACTTGACCAGATATTAAGTGTAACTGTGGTATAAACATGAGAAAATATAATAAATCAAGCAGAATGAGGCGGGACCTCAGCGAGAACGAAGTGAAGTGTAAATAGTTAAATGCGACCATGAGTAGAAAGACAAGGAGTAATTAACAAACCACCACCTAATACCAAGCTACTGGAATAGTTACAGTTACAGATGTGGTGGAAAATACATTCGAATATTAATATAAAATATTTAGAATAATAATTGGGACACAAATGGAGTCTTTTATACGCTTTTGTCGCTCCGTTTGGTCATCGTACGTTGATAGGGTTCTTAATAATGGATATTTCGGTATTTACGAAGTTTAAATTACATTCGATCTGTCAGGAAGGTTATATGTACAAGTGGGGATACTTGGGAATGTAGATGTAACTCAAATTGACCAGATGTGAAGTGTAACTGTGGTATAAAAATGATATAATATAATAAATCAAGCAGTATGAGGCGGGAACTAAGCGAGAAGGTAGTGAAGTGAAAATAGTTAAATGGGAGCTGGAGAAGAAAAACAAGGAATATTTAACAAAACACCACACAATACCAAGCTACTGGAATAGTTACAGTTTCATATTTGGTGTAAAACACATTGTAATATGCAAAAATAATCATAATAATAATAATTGGGGGGAAAATGGCGTCTTTTATACGCTTTTGTCGCTCCGTTTGGTCATCGTACTTTGATAGGCTTCCTAATAATGGATTTGTCTTAATTTAGAAATTTTAATTTACATTCGATCTGTCAGGAGGGTCGTATTTACAAGTGGGGATACTTGGGATTGTAGATGGAACACAATTTGACCAGTCGTGAAGTGTAACTGTGGTAGAAAAATGATAAAATATAAGAAATCAAGCAGAATGAGGCGGAAAATCAGCAAGAAGATAAATAAGTGTAAATAGTTAAAAGGGAGCTGGAGGATAAAAACAAGGAATAATTAAAAAAACACCACCTAATACCAAGCTACTGGAATAGTTACAGTTTCAGATGTGTTGGAAAACACATTGTAATATGAAAAAAAAATCAGAATAATAATAATAATAATAATAAAAACAATAATAATAATAATTGGGACAAAAATGGCGTCTTTTATACGCTTATGTCGCTCCGTTTGGTGATCGTACTTTGATAGGCTTCTTAATAATGGATATTTCGGTATTTACGAAGTTTAATTTACATTCGATCTGTCAGGAGGGTCATATTTACAAGTGGGGATACTTAAGAATGTAGATGGAACACGACTTGACCAGACGTGAAATGTAACTGTGGTATAAAAATGAAAAAAAATATATACATACATCAAGCAGAATGAGGCGGGATTTCAGAAAGAAGGTATTGAAGTGTAAATAGTTGAAAGGGACCTGGAGGAGAAAGACAAGGAGTAATTAACAAAACACAACCTAAAACACAACCTACTGGAATAGTTACAGTTTCAGATGTGGTGGAAAACACATTCGAATATTAATAAAAAATAATTATAAATAATAATAGGGACAAAAATGTCGTCTTTTCTTCGCTTTTTTCGCTCCGTTTTTTCAGCGTACTTTGATAAGCTTCCTAATAATGAATTTGTCGTTATTCAGGATGTTTAAATTACATTCGATCTGTGGGGGAGGTCGAATTTACAAGTGGGGATACTTGGGAATGTACATGGAACTCAACTTGACCAGATGTGAAGTGTAACTGTGGTATAAAAATAATAAAATAAATCAAGCAGAATGAGGCGGGAACTCAGCGAGAAGGAAATGAAGTGTAAATAGGTAAAAGGGACCTGGAGAAGAAAGATAAGGAGTAATTAACAAAACACAACCTAAAACCAAGCTACTGGAATAGTTACAGTTTCAGATGTGGTGGAAAACACATTCGAATATTACTAAAATATAATTAGAATAATTTGATAGGCTTCCTAATAATGGATAAGTCGGTATTTAGGAAGTTCAAATTACACTCGATCTGTCAGTGAGGTCGAATTTACGAGTGGGACAACTTGCGATTTTAGATGGAACACGACTTGACCAGATGTGAAGTGTAACTGTGGTATAAAAATGATGAAATATAATAAATCAAGCAGAATGAGGCGGGAACTCACCGAGAAGGTAAAGAAGTGTAAATAGTTAAAAGGGACCTGGAGAATTAAAACAAGGAATAATTAACAAAACACAACCCAATACCAAGCTACTGGAATAGTTACTGTTTCATATGTGGTGTAAAACACATTATAATATGAAAAAAAAAATAATAATAATAATAGCCACAAAAAGTGCGTCTTTTACATGTTTTTGTCGCTCCGTTTGGTCATCGGACTTTAATAGGCTTCCTAATAATGGATTTGTCTTCATTTAAAAAGTTTAAATTACATTCGATCTGTCAGGGAGGTCGAACTTAAATGGGGATACTTGGGATTGTAGATGGAACACAACTTGACCAGATATGAAGTGTAACTGTGGTATAAACATGAGAAAATATAATAAATCAAGCAGAATGAGGCGGGAACTCACCGAGAAGGAAGTGAAGTGTAAATAGTTAAATGCGACCATGAGTAGAAAGACAAGGAGTAATTAACAAACCACCACCTAATACCAAGCTACTGGAATAGTTCCAGTTTCAGATGTGGTGGAAAATACATTCGAATATTAATATAAAATATTTATAATAATAGCTGGGACAAAAATGGCGTCTTTTATTTACGCTTTTCTCGCTCCGTTTGGTCATCGTATGTTGATAGGCTTCTTAATAATGAATTTGTCGTTAATAAGGAAGTTCAAATTACATTCGATCTTTCAGGGAGATCGAATTTACAAGTGGGGATACTTGGGATTGTAGATGGAACACTACTTGAGTGTAACTGTGGTATAAAAATGATAAAATATAATAAATCAAGCAGAATGAGGCGGGAACTCAGCGAGAAGGAAGTGAAGTGTAAATAGTTAAATGCGACCATGAGTAGAAAGACAAGGAGTAATTAACAAACCACCACCTAATACCAAGCTACTGGAATAGTAACAGTTTCAGATGTGGTGGAAAACACATTCGAATATTAATAAAAAATAATTATAATAATAATTGGGACAAAAATGGCGTCTTTCACACGTTCTTGTCGCTCCGCTTGGTCATCGTACTTTGATAGGCTTCTTAATAATGGATGTGTCGTTATTTAAGAAGTTTAAATTACATTCGATCTGTCAGGGAGGTCGAATTTACAAGTGGGGATACTTGGGATTGCAGATGGAACACGATTTAACCAGAAGTGATGTCTAACTGTGGTTTTAAAATGAGAAAATATTATGAATCAAGCAGAATGAGGCGGGAACTCAGCGAGAAGTTGGTTCAGTGAAAAAGTTCAAAGGCAGCTGGAGGAGAAGGACAAGACATATTTAACAAAGCAACACCCAAAACCAAGCTACTGAAACAGTTACAGTTTTAGATGTGGTGTAAAACAGAATGTAATAGGAAAAACTTAACCATAATAATATTGGCACACAAATTGCCTCTTTAACATGCTTTTGTCGCTCCGTTTTGTCACAGTACTTTGATAGGCTTCCTAATAATGGATAAGTGGGTATTTAGGAAGTTTAAATTACATTCGATCTGTCAGGGAGATCGAATTTACAAGTGGGGATACTTGGGATTGCAGATGGAACACGACTTGACCATATGTGAAGTGTAACGGTGGTATAAAAATGATAAAATATAATAAATCAAGCAAAATGAGGCGGGAACTCAGCGAGAAGGCAAAGTAGTGTAAATAGTTAAAAGGGACCTGGAGAATAAAAACAAGGAATAATTAACAAAACAGAACCTAATAACAAAATACTGGAACAGATACAGTTTCATATTTGGTGTAAGACACATTGTAATATGCAAAAATAATCAAAATAATAATAATTGGGGGGAAAATGGCGTCTTTTATACGCTTTTGTCGCTCCGTTTGGTCATCGTACTTTGATAGGCTTCCTAATAATGGATTTGTCTTCATTTAGAAAGTTTAAATTACATTCGATCTGTCAGGAGGGTCATATTTACAAGTGGGGATACTTAAGAATGTAGATGGAACACGACTTGACCAGACGTGAAATGTAACTGTGGTATAAAAATGAAAAAAATATACATACATCAAGCAGAATGAGGTGGGATTTCAGCAAGAAGGTATTGAAGTGAAAATAGTTAAAAGGGAACTGGAGGAGAAAAACAAGGAATAATTAACAAAACACCACCTAATACCAAGCTACTGGCACAGAAACAGTTTCATATGTGTTGTAAAAAACATTGTAATATGAAAAAATAATAGTAATAATAATTGGCACAAAAAGTGCATCTTTTACATGCTTTTTCGCTCCGTTTGGTCATCGTACTTTGATAGGCTTGTTAATAATGGATATTTCGGTATTTAGGAAGTTCAAATTACATTCGATCTGTCAGGGAGATCGAATTTATAAGTGGGGATACTTGGGATGGTAGATGGAACACAACTTGACCAGATGTGAAGTGTAACTGTGGTATAAACATGAGAAAATATAATAAATTAAGCAGAATGAGGCGGGACCTCAACGAGAAGGCAATGAAGTGTCAATAGTTAAAAGTGACCTGGAGAATACATTCGAATATTAAAAAAATAATAATAATAATAATTGGGACAAAAATGACGTCTTTTAGACGCATTTGTCGCTCCGTTTGGTCATCGTACTTTGGTAGGCTTCTTAATAATGGATATTTCGGTATTTACGAAGTTTAATTTACATTCGATCTGTCAGGAAGGTCATGTTTACAAGTGGGGATACTTGGGAATGTAGATGGAACAAGACTTGACCAGATGTGAAGTGCAAGTGTAGTATAAAAATGAAAAAAATATACATACATCAAGCAGAATGAGGCGGGAACTCACCGAGAAGGTAAAGAAGTGTAAATAGTTAAAAGGGACCTGGAGAATAAAAACAAGGAATAATTAACAAAACACAACCTAATGCCAAGCTACTGGAATAGATACAGTTTCATATTTGGTGTAAGACACATTGTAATATGCAAAAATAATCAAAATAATAATAATTGGGGGGAAAATGGCGTCTTTTATACGCTTTTGTCGCTCCGTTTGGTCATCGTACTTTGATAGGCTTCCTAATAATGGATTTGTCTTAATTTAGAAATTTTAATTTACATTCGATCTGTCAGGAGGGTCGTATTTACAAGTGGGGATACTTGGGAATGTAGATGGAACACGACTTGACCAGATGTGAAGTGTAACTGTGGTATAAACATGAGAAAATATAATAAATCAAGCAGAATGAGGCGGGACCTCAGCGAGAAGGTAAAGAAGTGTAAATAGTTAAAAGGGAACTAGAGTAGAAAGACAAGGAGTAATTAACAAACCACCACCCAATACCAAGCTACTGGAATAGTTACAGTTTCATATTTGGTGTAAAACACATTGTAATATGCAAAAGTAATCATAATAATAAAAATTGGGACAAAAATGGCGTCTTTTATACGCTTTTGTCGCTCCGATTGGTCATCGTACTTTGATAGGCTTCCTAATAATGAATTTGTCGTTAATAAGGAAGTTCAAATTACATTCGATCTTTCAGGGAGATCGAATTTACAAGTGGGGATACTTGGGATTGTAGATGGAACACTACTTGAGTGTAACTGTGGTATAAAAATGATAAAATATAATAAATCAAGCAGAATGAGGCGGGAACTCAGCGAGAAGGTATTGAAGTGTAAATAGTTAAAAGGGACCTGGAGAAAAAAAGACAAGGAGTACTAAACAAAACTCAACCTAAAACCAAGCAACTGGAATAGTTACAGTTTCAGATGTGGTGGAAAACACATTCGAATATTAATAAAAAATAATTATAATAATAATTGGGACAAAAATGGCGTCTTTCACACGTTTTTGTCGCTCCGCTTTGTCATCGTACTTTGATAGGCTTCTTAATAATGGATATTTCGGTATTTAGGAAATTTAATTTACATTCGATCTGTCAGGAGGGTCATATTTAGAAGTGGGGATACTTGGGAATGTAGATGGAACACGACTTGACCAGATGTGAAGTGTAACTGTGGTATAAAAATGAAAAAAATATACATACATCAAGCAGAATGAGGTGGGATTTCAGCAAGAAGGTATTGAAGTGAAAATAGTTAAAAGGGAACTGGAGGAGAAAAACAAGGGATAATTAACAAAACACCACCTAATACCAAGCTACTGGCACAGAAACAGTTTCATATGTGTTGTAAAAAACATTGTAATATGAAAAAATAATAGTAATAATAATTGGCACAAAAAGTGCATCTTTTACATGCTTTTTCGCTCCGTTTGGTCATCGTACTTTGATAGGCTTCTTAATAATGGATAAGTCGGTATTTAGGAAGTTTAACTTACATTCGATCTGTCAGGGAGATCGAATTTATAAGTGGGGATACTTGGGATGGTAGATGGAACACAACTTGACCAGATGTGAAGTGTAACTGTGGTATAAAAATAATAAAATAAATCAAGCAGAATGAGGCGGGAACTCAGCGAGAAGGAAATGAGGTGTAAATAGGTAAAAGGGACCTGGAGAAGAAAAATAAGGAGTAATTAACAAAACACAACCTAAAACCAAGCTACTGGAATAGTTACAGTTTCAGATGTGGTGGAAAACACATTCGAATATTACTAAAATATAATTAGAATAATTTGATAGGCTTCCTAATAATGGATAAGTCGGTATTTAGGAAGTTCAAATTACACTCGATCTGTCAGGGAGGTCGAATTTACAAGTGGGACAACTTGCGATTTTAGATGGAACACGACTTGACCAGATGTGAAGTGCAACTGTGGTATAAAAATGATAAAATGTAATAAATCAAGCAGAATGAGGCGGGAACTCACCGAGAAGGTAAAGAAGTGTAAATAGTTAAAAGGGACCTGGAGAATAAAAACAAGGAATAATTAACAAAACACAACCTAATACCAAGCTACTGGAATAGTTACTGTTTCATATGTGGTGTAAAACACATTGTAATATGGAAAAAAAAATAATAATAATAATAATTGCCACAAAAAGTGCGTCTTTTACACGCTTTGGTCGCTCCGTTTGGTCATCGTACTTTGATAGGCTTCTTAATAATGGATAAGTGGGTATTTAGGACGTTTAAATTACATTCGATCTGTCAGGGAGATCGAATTTACAAGTGGGGATACTTGGGATTGCAGATGGAACACGACTTGACCAGATGTGAAGTGTAACGGTGGTATAAAAATGATAAAATATAATAAATCAAGCAGAATGAGGCGGGACCTCAGCGAGAAGGTAAAGAAGGGTAAATAGTTAAAAGGGACCTGGAGGAGAAAGACAAGGTATAATTAACAAAACACAACCTAATTACAAGCTACTGAAATACAGTTTCATATTTGGTGTAAGACACATTGTAATATGCAAAAATAATCAAAATAATAATAATTGGGGGAAAATGGTGTCTTTTATACGCTTTTGTCGCTCCGTTTGGTCATAGTACTTTGATAGGCTTCTTAATAATGGATAAGTGGGTATTTAGGAAGTTTAAATTACATTCGATCTGTCAGGGAGATCGAATTTACAAGTGGGGATACTTGGGATTGCAGATGGAACACGACTTGACCAGATGTGAAGTGTATCGGTGGTATAAAAATGATAAAATAGAATAAATCAAGCGGTATGAGGCGGGAACTAAGCGAGAACTTAGTGAAGTGAAAATAGTTAAATGGGAGCTGGAGAAGAAAAACAAGGAATATTTTACAAAACACCACATAATACCAAGCTACTGGACTAGTTACAGTTTCATATTTGGTGTAAAACACATTGTAATATGAAAAATAATCATAATAATAATAAATGGGACAAAAAGTGCGTCTTTTATATGCTTTTGTCGCTCCGATTGGTCATCGTACTTTGATAGGCTTCTTAATAATGGATAAGTGGGTATTTACGAAGTTTAATTTACATTCGATCTGTCAGGAGGGTCGTATTTACAAGTGGGGATACTTGGGAATGTAGATGGAACAAGACTTGACCAGATGTGAAGTGTAACTGTGGTATAAAAATGATAAAATACAATAAATCAAGCAGAATGAGGCGGGAACTCAGCGAGAAGGAAATCAAGTCAAGTCAAGTCAAATTTATTTGTATAGCGCTTTTTACAACTGTTGTCGTCACAAAGCAGCTTTACATAATTATTACTTAATAAAGAACAGAGACAGAGAAGAAAGAAGAAATAACATGAAGCGTCAAAGACCCCCGTGAGCAAGCCAACGGCGACAATGGCAAGGAAAAACTCCGTCAGAGCTGGAGGAAGAAACCTTGGGAGGAACCAAGACTCACAAGGGGGACCCATCCTCCTCTGGCCAGACTGTTTCAAACATTAATGATAAAAATTACCAAACCAGGTACAACAGAAAGTTAATAGTTGTGATATTAATAGTGTCAGACAGGCACGAGTCCATCTAGGTTTCAGCACGGCCACCAAACAGGCAGCAGCGGCTGGCGGGTGAGCCATGGGTGGTGGCGGGTTGGGGGGGACCCGCTGGCTGGACTGGTAGGTGGCAGCTGGTTAGATGCAGGTAGAGGGGACCTCAGCGGGCAATCTTCCTGCAGATCGGGCTGGGTGGCCATTTACTCGGGGAAGGTAAAGAGAGAGAAGTTAGTTCTAAGAGGAATTTTATGGAGTGCAGAGAATGTTGATCATCAGCATCTGGGTATGTCTGATGACTCCGGCAGGTCTGATTATCACAGCATAATTAAAAGGAGAGAGCCAGAAGGTAACACGGACACGGGCGTACCCTGAGAACACCAGCATCTATCTGCTCCACCGTCAACAAACCTGAGTGATCGCGTGTAAGCAGCGAGACGACAGCTCCAGCATCTCAGAGTACTACAATTCCCTGGGTCCGCGAACCCCTGGACCTGCAGCCCTTATCTAAGAAACATTAATTACCAAAAGCTAAACTAAACATATAAGTTTTCAGTTTAGATTTAAAGATTGAGACTGTGTCTGAGTCCCGAACATTATCTGGAAGGTTATTCCAGAGCTGGGGGGCTTTATAGGAAAAGGCTCTTCCCCCTGCTGAGGTTTTCAGAATTTTGGGAACGCGTAAGAGGCCAGCACCCTGAGATCTAAGTAGTCTTGATGGTTCGTAATATACTATAAGATCCTGCAGGTACTCAGGAGCGAGGCCATGTAGGGCTTTATATGTTAATAAAAGAATTTTGTATTCAATACGGAATTTAACTGGGAGCCAATGAAGTGCTGATAGAGTCAAGTGTAAATAGTTAAAAGCGACCATGAGTAGAAAGACAAGGAGTCATTTACAAAACACAACCTAAAACCAAGCTACAGGAATAGTTACAGTTTCAGATGTGGTGGAAAACACATTCGAATATTAATAAAAAATAATTATAATAATAATTGGGCCAAAAATGGCGTCTTTTATACGCTTTTGCTGCTCCGTTTAGTCATCGTACATTGATAAGCTTGTTAATAATGAATATTTCGGTATTAACGAAGTTTAATTTACATTCGATCTGTCAGGAGGGTCATATGTACAAGTGGGGATACTTGGGAATGTAGATGTAACAGGACTTGACCAGATGTGAAGTGTAACTGTGGTATAAAAATGATAAAAATATACATACATCAAGCAGAATGAGGCGGGATTTCAGCAAGAAGGTATTGAAGTGTAAATAGTTGAAAGGGACCTGGAGCAAAAAGACAAGGAGGAATTTACAAAAAACAACCTAAAACCAAGCTACTGGAATATTTACAGTTTCAGATGTGGTGGAAAACACATTCGAATATTAATAAAAAATAATTATAATAATAAATGGGACAAAAATGGCGTCTTTTAAATGATTTTGTCGCTCCTTTCGGTCATCGTTCGTTGATAGGCTTCTTAATAATGGATATTTCGGTATTTACGAAGTTTAATTTACATTCGATCTGTCAGGGAGGTCGAATTTACAAGTGGGATAACTTGCGATTGTAGATGGAACACGACTTGACCAGATGTGAAGTGTAACTGTGGTATAAAAACAAAAGAAAAATATACATACATCAAGCAGAATGAGGCGGGATTTCAACAAGAAGGTATTGAAGTGTAAATATTTGTAAGGGACCTGGAGGAGAAAGACAAGGAGTAATTAACAAAACACAACCCAAAACCAAGCTACTGGAATAGTTACAGTTTCAGATGTGGTGGAAAACACATTCGAATATTAATAAAAAATATTTATAATAATAGCTGGGACAAAAATGGCGTCTTTTATACGCTTTTTTCGCTCCGTTTGGTCATCGTATGTTGATAGGCTTCTTAATAATGGATATTTCGGTATTTAGGAAGTTTAATTTACATTCGATCTGTCAGGAAGGTCATATTTACAAGTGGGGATACTTGGGAATGTAGATGGAACAAGACTTGACCAGATGTGAAGTGTAACTGTGGTATAAAAATGAGAAAATATAATAAATCAAGCAGTATGAGGCGGGAACTAAGCGAGAAGGTAGTGAAGTGAAAATAGTTCAATGGGAGCTGGAGAAGAAAAACAAGGAATATTTAACAAAACACCACCTAATACCAAGCTACTGGAATAGTTACAGTTTCATATTTGGTGTAAAACACATTGAAATATGAAAAATAATCATAATAATAATAATAATAATTGGGACAAAAAGTGCGTCTTTTATACGCTTTTGTCGCTCCGTTTCGTCATCGTACATTGATAAGCTTGTTAATAATGGATATTTCGGTATTAACGAAGTTTAATTTACATTCGATCTGTCAGGAGGGTCATATTTACAAGTGGAGATACTTGGGAATGTAGATGTAACACGACTTGACCAGATGTGAAGTGTAACTGTGGTATAAAAATGAAAAAAATATACATATATCAAGCAGAATGAGGTGGGATTTCAGCAAGAAGGTATTGAAGTGAAAATAGTTAAAAGGGAACTGGAGGAGAAAAACAAGGAATAATTAACAAAACACCACCTAATACCAAGTCACTGGCACAGAAAGTTTCATATGTGTTGTAAAAAACATTGTAATATGAAAAAATAATAGTTATAATAATTGGCACAAAAAGTGCATCTTTTACATGCTTTTTCGCTCCGTTTGGTCGTCGTACATTGATAGGCTTCTTAATAATGGATAAGTCGGTATTTAGGAAGTTTAAAATATATTCGATCTGTCAGGGAGATCGAATTTATAAGTGGGGATACTTGGGATGGTAGATGGAACACAACTTGACCAGATGTGAAGTGTAACTGTGGTATAAACATGAGAAAATATAATTAATCAAGCAGAATGAGGCGGGAACTCAGCGAGAAGGTAATGAAGTGTACATAGTTAAAAGGGACCTGGAGCAGAAAGACAAGGAGGAATTTACAAAACACAACCTAGAACCAAGCTACTGAAATAGTTACAGTTTCAGATGTGTTGGAAAACACATTCGAATATTAATTAAAAAATAATAAGTCAAGTCAAGTCAAGTCAAGTGGGTTTATTGTCATTTCAGCTACATACAGAGTACACAGTGAAACGAAACAACGTTCCTCCCGGACCATGGTGCAACATAAACAGTGCATACAAGACACAAGTGCAACACAAACAAACAAGTGCGGACAGACAACACAGTACAGACAGAGGATAATAAATAATGACTGTAGTGTGCAAGTTGTGCAATGTGCGATAAATAGAGTCCAGTGAGGTAGTAAAGTTATTAGTGCAAATGCTTGTGCAAAAAATGCTTCCCATGTTATCTGGGGTAAATGGTTGGGGAGAGAGAGAGAGAGAGAGAGAGAGGGAGAGTGTAAGATATCAGTTCAGGAGTTGAGTTGTGTTGAGGAGTCTGATGGCTTGGGGGAAGAAGCTGTTGCAGAGTCTGGTCGTGTTGGACCGGATGCTGCGGTACCTTCTTCCTGATGGCAGGAGGGAGAACAGACTGTGTGAAGGGTGGGTGGAGTCATCCACAATGCTGGTTGCTTTGCGGATGCAGCGGGTGGTGTAAATGTCCATGACGGAGGGGAGAGAGACTCCGATGATCTTCTCAGCTGTCCTCACAATGCGTTGGAGGGACTTGCGGTCAGAGGCTGTGCAGGTCCCAAACCAGGCAGTGATGCAGCTGCTTAGGATGCTCTCTATGGTTCCCCTATAGAAGAGGGTGAGGATGGGTGGAGGGAGACGGGCCTTTCTCAGCTTCCGGAGGAAGTAGAGACGCTGTTGGGCTTTCTTGGCTGTAGAGCTGGTGTTCAGGGACCAGGTGAGGTTCTCCGCTAGGTGGACACCAAGGAACTTGGTGCTCTTAACGATCTCCACAGAGGAGCCGTTGATGTTAAGCGGAGAGTGGTCCGGTCTTGATTTCCTGAAGTCAACAACCATTTCCTTGGTCTTCTCTACATTCCAGTGAAGGTTGTTGACTGTACACCAGTCTGTCAGCTGCTGCACCTCCTCTCTGTATGCTGACTCGTCGCCTTTGCTGATGAGACCCAGCACAGTTGTATCATCGGCGAACTTTATGATGCTGTTAGAACTGTGTTTCGCAACACAGTCATGAGTCAGCAGGGTGAACAGTAGAGGACTCAGAACACTGCCCTGGGGTGCCCCAGTGTTCATTGTGATGGTGCTGGAGCTGCTGTCCCCGAACCGGACTAACTGGGGCCTTCCTGTCAGGAAGTCCAGGATCCAGTTGCAGAGGGGGGTGTTGAGGCCCAGCAGGCTTAACTTCCTCGTGAGGTTCTGTGGGATGATGGTGTTGAATGCTGAACTGAAGTCTATGAACAGCATTCTGACGTAGGTGTCCTTCTTCTCCAGGTGGGTAAGGGAGAGATGAAGGGTGGTGGTGATGGCATCGTCCGTGGAGCGGTTGGGACGATATGCAAATTGCAGAGGGTCCAATGAAGAGGGCAGTTGGTTCTTGATGTTCCTCATGACTAACCTCTCGAAGCACTTCATGATGATGGGCGTGAGAGCTACGGGACGGTAGTCATTGAGGCAGGACACCGTGGACTTCTTCGGCACGGGGACGATGGTGGTGGTCTTGAGGCACGTTGGGACAGTGGAGCTGCGCAGGGAGAATAATAATTGGGACAAAAATGGCGTCTTTTATGCGATTTCGTCGCTCCGCTTGTTGATCGTGGTTTGATAGGCTTCTTAATAATGGATATTTCGGTATTTAGGAAGTTTAATTTATATTCGATCTGTCAGGGAGGTCGAATTTACAAGTCGGGATACTTGGGATGGTAGATGGAACACGACTTGACCAGATGTGATGTGTAACTGTGGTATAAAAATGATCAAATATGATAAATCAAGCAGAATGAGGCGGGATTTCAGCAAGAAGGTAGTGAAGTGTAAATTGTTAAAAGGGAATTGGAAAACAAATACAAGGAATAATTAACAAAACACCACCTAATACCAAGCTACTGGAATATTTACATTTTCATATGTGGTGTAAAACACATTGTAAAATGAAAAAAAAAATCATAATAATAATATTAATAATTGGCACAAAAAGTGCGTCTTTTACATGCTTTTTCGCTCCGTTTGGTCATCGTACTTTGATAGGCTTCTTAATAATGGATTTGTCTTATTTAGGAAATTTAAATTACATTCGATCTGTCAGGGAGGTCGAATTTACAAGTGGGGATACTTGGGATAGTAGATGGAACACAACTTGACCAGTCGTGAAGTGTAACTGTGGTAGAAAAATGATAAAATATAAGAAATCAAGCAGAATGAGGCGGAAAATCAGCAAGAAGATAAATAAGTGTAAATAGTTAAAAGGGAGCTGGAGGATAAAAACAAGGAATAATTAAAAAAACACCACCTAATAACAAGCTACTGGAATAGTTACAGTTTCAGATGTGTTGGAAAACACATTGTAATGTGAAAAAAAATAAAAAATAAAAATAAATAAATAATAATAATAATAATAATAATAACAATAATAATAATTGGCACTTTTACATGCTTTTTCGCTCCGTTTGGTCAATAGAAAACATGGCGCCTTACTGCGACCGCTGTCAACATAAAAGTCCTTAGTGAGAAAACCAACGGGAGGAACAGAAAGTACGTGAACATTGAAATTAACCCAACATTGACTGAAAAGTTCCGAAGAGCCTGTGGACCGCGGCCCGGAGCCGCCCCTGGGGGGGGGCGCGGCGCCGCAGGGCTGACATAATAAACAAAACACAACCTAAAACCAAGCTACTGGAATAGTTACAGTTTCAGATGTGGTGGAAAACACATTCGCATATTAATATAAAATAATTAGAATAATAATTGGGACACAAATTGAGTCTTTTACACGCTTTTGTCGCTCCGTTTGGTCATCGTACTTTGATAGGCTTCTTAATAATGGATATTTCGGAATTTACATTCGATCTGTCAGGAAGGTCATGTTTACAAGTGGGGATACTTGGGAATGTAGATGGAACAAGACTTGACCAGATGTGAAGTGCAACTGTACTATAAAAATGAAAAAAATATACATACATCAAGCAGAATGAGGCGGGATTTCACCGAGAAGGTAAAGAAGTGTAAATAGTTAAAAGGGACCTGGAGAAAAAAAGACAAGGAGTAATTAACAAAACACAACCTAATACCAAGCTACTGGAATAGTTACTGTTTCATATGTGGTGTAAAACACATTGTAATATGAAAAAAAAAAAATAATAATAATAATTGCCACAAAAAGTGCGTCTTTTACATGCTTTTTCGCTCCGTTTGGTCAACAGAAAACATGACGCCTTACAGCGACCGCTGTCAACATAAAAGTCCTTAGTGAGAAAACCAACGGGAGGAACATAAAGTACGTGAACATTGAAATTAACCCAATATTGACTGAAAAGTTCCGAAGAGCCTGTGGACCGCGGCCCGGAGCCGCCCCTGGGGGGGGGGGCGCGGCGCCGCAGGGCTGACATAATAAACAAAACACAACCTAAAACCAAGCTACTGGAATAGTTACAGTTTCAGATGTGGTGGAAAACACATTCGCATATTAATATAAAATAATTAGAATAATAATTGGGACACAAATTGAGTCTTTTACACGCTTTTGTCGCTCCGTTTGGTCATCGTACTTTGATAGGCTTCTTAATAATGGATATTTCGGTATTTAGGAAATTTAATTTACATTCGATCTGTCAGGAGGGTCATATTTAGAAGTGGGGATACTTGGGAATGTAGATGGAACACGACTTGACCAGATGTGAAGTGTAACTGTGGTATAAAATTGAAAAAATATACATACATCAAGCAGAATGAGGTGGGATTTCAGCAAGAAGGTATTGAAGTGAAAATAGTTAAAAGGGAACTGGAGGAGAAAAACAAGGGATAATTAACAAAACACCACCTAATACCAAGCTACTGGCACAGAAACAGTTTCATATGTGTTGTAAAAAACATTGTAATATGAAAAAATAATAGTAATAATAATTGGCACAAAAAGTGCATCTTTTACATGCTTTTTCGCTCCGTTTGGTCATCGTACTTTGATAGGCTTCTTAATAATGGATAAGTCGGTATTTAGGAAGTTTAACTTACATTCGATCTGTCAGGGAGATCGAATTTATAAGTGGGGATACTTGGGATGGTAGATGGAACACAACTTGACCAGATGTGAAGTGTAACTGTGGTATAAAAATAATAAAATAAATCAAGCAGAATGAGGCGGGAACTCAGCGAGAAGGAAATGAGGTGTAAATAGGTAAAAGGGACCTGGAGAAGAAAGATAAGGAGTAATTAACAAAACACAACCTAAAACCAAGCTACTGGAATAGTTACAGTTTCAGATGTGGTGGAAAACACATTCGAATATTACTAAAATGTAATTAGAATAATTTGATAGGCTTCCTAATAATGGATAAGTCGGTATTTAGGAAGTTCAAATTACACTCGATCTGTCAGGGAGGTCGAATTTACAAGTGGGACAACTTGCGATTTTAGATGGAACACGACTTGACCAGATGTGAAGTGTAACTGTGGTATAAAAATGATAAAATATAATAAATCAAGCAGAATGAGGCGGGAACTCACCGAGAAGGTAAAGAAGTGTAAATAGTTAAAAGGGACCTGGAGAATAAAAACAAGGAATAATTAACAAAACACAACCTAATACCAAGCTACTGGAATAGTTACTGTTTCATATGTGGTGTAAAACACATTGTAATATGGAAAAAATAATAATAATAATAATAATTGCCACAAAAAGTGCGTCTTTTACACGCTTTGGTCGCTCCGTTTGGTCATCGTACTTTGATAGGCTTCTTAATAATGGATAAGTGGGTATTTAGGACGTTTAAATTACATTCGATCTGTCAGGGAGATCGAATTTACAAGTGGGGATACTTGGGATTGCAGATGGAACACGACTTGACCAGATGTGAAGTGTAACGGTGGTATAAAAATGATAAAATATAATAAATCAAGCAGAATGAGGCGGGACCTCAGCGAGAAGGTAAAGAAGGGTAAATAGTTAAAAGGGACCTGGAGGAGAAAGACAAGGTATAATTAACAAAACACAACCTAATTACAAGCTACTGAAATACAGTTTCATATTTGGTGTAAGACACATTGTAATATGCAAAAATAATCAAAATAATAATAATTGGGGGAAAATGGTGTCTTTTATACGCTTTTGTCGCTCCGTTTGGTCATAGTACTTTGATAGGCTTCTTAATAATGGATAAGTGGGTATTTAGGAAGTTTAAATTACATTCGATCTGTCAGGGAGATCGAATTTACAAGTGGGGATACTTGGGATTGCAGATGGAACACGACTTGACCAGATGTGAAGTGTATCGGTGGTATAAAAATGATAAAATAGAATAAATCAAGCGGTATGAGGCGGGAACTAAGCGAGAACTTAGTGAAGTGAAAATAGTTAAATGGGAGCTGGAGAAGAAAAACAAGGAATATTTTACAAAACACCACATAATACCAAGCTACTGGACTAGTTACAGTTTCATATTTGGTGTAAAACACATTGTAATATGAAAAATAATCATAATAATAATAAATGGGACAAAAAGTGCGTCTTTTATATGTTTTTGTCGCTCCGATTGGTCATCGTACTTTGATAGGCTTCTTAATAATGGATAAGTGGGTATTTACGAAGTTTAATTTACATTCGATCTGTCAGGAGGGTCGTATTTACAAGTGGGGATACTTGGGAATGTAGATGGAACAAGACTTGACCAGATGTGAAGTGTAACTGTGGTATAAAAATGATAAAATACAATAAATCAAGCAGAATGAGGCGGGAACTCAGCGAGAAGGAAATCAAGTGTAAATAGTTAAAAGCGACCATGAGTAGAAAGACAAGGAGTAATTTACAAAACACAACCTAAAACCAAGCTACAGGAATAGTTACAGTTTCAGATGTGGTGGAAAACACATTCGAATATTAATAAAAAATAATTATAATAATAATTGGGCCAAAAATGGCGTCTTTTATACGCTTTTGCCGCTCCGTTTAGTCATCGTACATTGATAAGCTTGTTAATAATGAATATTTCGGTATTAACGAAGTTTAATTTACATTCGATCTGTCAGGAGGGTCATATGTACAAGTGGGGATACTTGGGAATGTAGATGTAACAGGACTTGACCAGATGTGAAGTGTAACTGTGGTATAAAAATGATAAAAATATACATACATCAAGCAGAATGAGGCGGGATTTCAGCAAGAAGGTATTGAAGTGTAAATAGTTGAAAGGGACCTGGAGCAAAAAGACAAGGAGGAATTTACAAAAAACAACCTAAAACCAAGCTACTGGAATATTTACAGTTTCAGATGTGGTGGAAAACACATTCGAATATTAATAAAAAATAATTATAATAATAAATGGGACAAAAATGGCGTCTTTTAAATGATTTTGTCGCTCCTTTCGGTCATCGTTCGTTGATAGGCTTCTTAATAATGGATATTTCGGTATTTACGAAGTTTAATTTACATTCGATCTGTCAGGGAGGTCGAATTTACAAGTGGGATAACTTGCGATTGTAGATGGAACACGACTTGACCAGATGTGAAGTGTAACTGTGGTATAAAAACAAAAGAAAAATATACATACATCAAGCAGAATGAGGCGGGATTTCAACAAGAAGGTATTGAAGTGTAAATATTTGTAAGGGACCTGGAGGAGAAAGACAAGGAGTAATTAACAAAACACAACCCAAAACCAAGCTACTGGAATAGTTACAGTTTCAGATGTGGTGGAAAACACATTCGAATATTAATAAAAAATATTTATAATAATAGCTGGGACAAAAATGGCGTCTTTTATACGCTTTTGTCGCTCCGTTTAGTCATCGTACATTGATAAGCTTGTTAATAATGGATATTTCGGTATTAACGAAGTTTAATTTACATTCGATCTGTCAGGAGGGTCATATTTACAAGTGGAGATACTTGGGAATGTAGATGTAACACGACTTGACCAGATGTGAAGTGTAACTGTGGTATAAAAATGAAAAAAATATACATATATCAAGCAGAATGAGGTGGGATTTCAGCAAGAAGGTATTGAAGTGAAAATAGTTAAAAGGGAACTGGAGGAGAAAAACAAGGAATAATTTACAAAACACCACCTAATACCAAGTCACTGGCACAGAAACAGTTTCATATGTGTTGTAAAAAACATTGTAATATGAAAAAATAATAGTTATAATAATTGGCACAAAAAGTGCATCTTTTACATGCTTTTTCGCTCCGTTTGGTCGTCGTACATTGATAGGCTTCTTAATAATGGATAAGTCGGTATTTAGGAAGTTTAAAATATATTCGATCTGTCAGGGAGATCGAATTTATAAGTGGGGATACTTGGGATGGTAGATGGAACACAACTTGACCAGATGTGAAGTGTAACTGTGGTATAAACATGAGAAAATATAATTAATCAAGCAGAATGAGGCGGGAACTCAGCGAGAAGGTAATGAAGTGTACATAGTTAAAAGGGACCTGGAGCAGAAAGACAAGGAGGAATTTACAAAACACAACCTAGAACCAAGCTACTGAAATAGTTACAGTTTCAGATGTGTTGGAAAACACATTCGAATATTAATTAAAAAATAATAAGAATAATAATTGGGACAAAAATGGCGTCTTTTATGCGATTTCGTCGCTCCGCTTGTTGATCGTGGTTTGATAGGCTTCTTAATAATGGATATTTCGGTATTTAGGAAGTTTAATTTATATTCGATCTGTCAGGTAGGTCGAATTTACAAGTCGGGATACTTGGGATGGTAGATGGAACACGACTTGACCAGATGTGATGTGTAACTGTGGTATAAAAATGATCAAATATGATAAATCAAGCAGAATGAGGCGGGATTTCAGCAAGAAGGTAGTGAAGTGTAAATTGTTAAAAGGGAATTGGAAAACAAATACAAGGAATAATTAACAAAACACCACCTAATACCAAGCTACTGGAATATTTACATTTTCATATGTGGTGTAAAACACATTGTAAAATGAAAAATAAAATCATAATAATAATATTAATAATTGGCACAAAAAGTGCGTCTTTTACATGCTTTTTCGCTCCGTTTGGTCATCGCACTTTGATAGGCTTCTTAATAATGGATTTGTCTTATTTAGGAAATTTAAATTACATTCGATCTGTCAGGGAGGTCGAATTTACAAGTGGGGATACTTGGGATAGTAGATGGAACACAACTTGACCAGTCGTGAAGTGTAACTGTGGTAGAAAAATGATAAAATATAAGAAATCAAGCAGAATGAGGCGGAAAATCAGCAAGAAGATAAATAAGTGTAAATAGTTAAAAGGGAGCTGGAGGATAAAAACAAGGAATAATTAAAAAAACACCACCTAATAACAAGCTACTGGAATAGTTACAGTTTCAGATGTGTTGGAAAACACATTGTAATGTGAAAAAAAATAAAAAATAAAAATAAATAAATAATAATAATAATAATAATAACAATAATAATAATTGGCACTTTTACATGCTTTTTCGCTCCGTTTGGTCAATAGAAAACATGGCGCCTTACTGCGACCGCTGTCAACATAAAAGTCCTTAGTGAGAAAACCAACGGGAGGAACAGAAAGTACGTGAACATTGAAATTAACCCAACATTGACTGAAAAGTTCCGAAGAGCCTGTGGACCGCAGCCCGGAGCCGCCCCTGGGGGGGGGCGTGGCGCCGCAGGGCTGACATAATAAACAAAACACAACCTAAAACCAAGCTACTGGAATAGTTACAGTTTCAGATGTGGTGGAAAACACATTCGCATATTAATATAAAATAATTAGAATAATAATTGGGACACAAATTGAGTCTTTTACACGCTTTTGTCGCTCCGTTTGGTCATCGTACTTTGATAGGCTTCTTAATAATGGATATTTCGGAATTTACATTCGATCTGTCAGGAAGGTCATGTTTACAAGTGGGGATACTTGGGAATGTAGATGGAACAAGACTTGACCAGATGTGAAGTGCAACTGTACTATAAAAATGAAAAAAAATATACATACATCAAGCAGAATGAGGCGGGAATTCACCGAGAAGGTAAAGAAGTGTAAATAGTTAAAAGGGACCTGGAGAAAAAAAGACAAGGAGTAATTAACAAAACACAACCTAATACCAAGCTACTGGAATAGTTACTGTTTCATATGTGGTGTAAAACACATTGTAATATGAAAAAAAAAATAATAATAATAATTGCCACAAAAAGTGCGTCTTTTACATGCTTTTTCGCTCCGTTTGGTCAACAGAAAACATGGCGCCTTACAGCGACCGCTGTCAACATAAAAGTCCTTAGTGAGAAAACCAACGGGAGGAACATAAAGTACGTGAACATTGAAATTAACCCAATATTGACTGAAAAGTTCCGAAGAGCCTGTGGACCGCGGCCCGGAGCCGCCCCTGGGGGGGGGGCGCGGCGCCGCAGGGCTGACATAATAAACAAAACACAACCTAAAACCAAGCTACTGGAATAGTTACAGTTTCAGATGTGGTGGAAAACACATTCGCATATTAATATAAAATAATTAGAATAATAATTGGGACACAAATTGAGTCTTTTACACGCTTTTGTCGCTCCGTTTGGTCATCGTACTTTGATAGGCTTCTTAATAATGGATATTTCGGTATTTAGGAAATTTAATTTACATTCGATCTGTCAGGAGGGTCATATTTAGAAGTGGGGATACTTGGGAATGTAGATGGAACACGACTTGACCAGATGTGAAGTGTAACTGTGGTATAAAAATGAAAAAAATATACATACATCAAGCAGAATGAGGTGGGATTTCAGCAAGAAGGTATTGAAGTGAAAATAGTTAAAAGGGAACTGGAGGAGAAAAACAAGGGATAATTAACAAAACACCACCTAATACCAAGCTACTGGCACAGAAACAGTTTCATATGTGTTGTAAAAAACATTGTAATATGAAAAAATAATAGTAATAATAATTGGCACAAAAAGTGCATCTTTTACATGCTTTTTCGCTCCGTTTGGTCATCGTACTTTGATAGGCTTCTTAATAATGGATAAGTCGGTATTTAGGAAGTTTAACTTACATTCGATCTGTCAGGGAGATCGAATTTATAAGTGGGGATACTTGGGATGGTAGATGGAACACAACTTGACCAGATGTGAAGTGTAACTGTGGTATAAAAATAATAAAATAAATCAAGCAGAATGAGGCGGGAACTCAGCGAGAAGGAAATGAGGTGTAAATAGGTAAAAGGGACCTGGAGAAGAAAGATAAGGAGTAATTAACAAAACACAACCTAAAACCAAGCTACTGGAATAGTTACAGTTTCAGATGTGGTGGAAAACACATTCGAATATTACTAAAATGTAATTAGAATAATTTGATAGGCTTCCTAATAATGGATAAGTCTGTATTTAGGAAGTTCAAATTACACTCGATCTGTCAGGGAGGTCGAATTTACAAGTGGGACAACTTGCGATTTTAGATGGAACACGACTTGACCAGATGTGAAGTGTAACTGTGGTATAAAAATGATAAAATATAATAAATCAAGCAGAATGAGGCGGGAACTCACCGAGAAGGTAAAGAAGTGTAAATAGTTAAAAGGGACCTGGAGAATAAAAACAAGGAATAATTAACAAAACACAACCTAATACCAAGCTACTGGAATAGTTACTGTTTCATATGTGGTGTAAAACACATTGTAATATGGAAAAAATAATAATAATAATAATAATTGCCACAAAAAGTGCGTCTTTTACACGCTTTGGTCGCTCCGTTTGGTCATCGTACTTTGATAGGCTTCTTAATAATGGATAAGTGGGTATTTAGGACGTTTAAATTACATTCGATCTGTCAGGGAGATCGAATTTACAAGTGGGGATACTTGGGATTGCAGATGGAACACGACTTGACCAGATGTGAAGTGTAACGGTGGTATAAAAATGATAAAATATAATAAATCAAGCAGAATGAGGCGGGACCTCAGCGAGAAGGTAAAGAAGGGTAAATAGTTAAAAGGGACCTGGAGGAGAAAGACAAGGTATAATTAACAAAACACAACCTAATTACAAGCTACTGAAATACAGTTTCATATTTGGTGTAAGACACATTGTAATATGCAAAAATAATCAAAATAATAATAATTGGGGGAAAATGGTGTCTTTTATACGCTTTTGTCGCTCCGTTTGGTCATAGTACTTTGATAGGCTTCTTAATAATGGATAAGTGGGTATTTAGGAAGTTTAAATTACATTCGATCTGTCAGGGAGATCGAATTTACAAGTGGGGATACTTGGGATTGCAGATGGAACACGACTTGACCAGATGTGAAGTGTATCGGTGGTATAAAAATGATAAAATAGAATAAATCAAGCGGTATGAGGCGGGAACTAAGCGAGAACTTAGTGAAGTGAAAATAGTTAAATGGGAGCTGGAGAAGAAAAACAAGGAATATTTTACAAAACACCACATAATACCAAGCTACTGGACTAGTTACAGTTTCATATTTGGTGTAAAACACATTGTAATATGAAAAATAATCATAATAATAATAAATGGGACAAAAAGTGCGTCTTTTATATGTTTTTGTCGCACCGATTGGTCATCGTACTTTGATAGGCTTCTTAATAATGGATAAGTGGGTATTTACGAAGTTTAATTTACATTCGATCTGTCAGGAGGGTCGTATTTACAAGTGGGGATACTTGGGAATGTAGATGGAACAAGACTTGACCAGATGTGAAGTGTAACTGTGGTATAAAAATGATAAAATACAATAAATCAAGCAGAATGAGGCGGGAACTCAGCGAGAAGGAAATCAAGTGTAAATAGTTAAAAGCGACCATGAGTAGAAAGACAAGGAGTAATTTACAAAACACAACCTAAAACCAAGCTACAGGAATAGTTACAGTTTCAGATGTGGTGGAAAACACATTCGAATATTAATAAAAAATAATTATAATAATAATTGGGCCAAAAATGGCGTCTTTTATACGCTTTTGCCGCTCCGTTTAGTCATCGTACATTGATAAGCTTGTTAATAATGAATATTTCGGTATTAACGAAGTTTAATTTACATTCGATCTGTCAGGAGGGTCATATGTACAAGTGGGGATACTTGGGAATGTAGATGTAACAGGACTTGACCAGATGTGAAGTGTAACTGTGGTATAAAAATGATAAAAATATACATACATCAAGCAGAATGAGGCGGGATTTCAGCAAGAAGGTATTGAAGTGTAAATAGTTGAAAGGGACCTGGAGCAAAAAGACAAGGAGGAATTTACAAAAAACAACCTAAAACCAAGCTACTGGAATATTTACAGTTTCAGATGTGGTGGAAAACACATTCGAATATTAATAAAAAATAATTATAATAATAAATGGGACAAAAATGGCGTCTTTTAAATGATTTTGTCGCTCCTTTCGGTCATCGTTCGTTGATAGGCTTCTTAATAATGGATATTTCGGTATTTACGAAGTTTAATTTACATTCGATCTGTCAGGGAGGTCGAATTTACAAGTGGGATAACTTGCGATTGTAGATGGAACACGACTTGACCAGATGTGAAGTGTAACTGTGGTATAAAAACAAAAGAAAAATATACATACATCAAGCAGAATGAGGCGGGATTTCAACAAGAAGGTATTGAAGTGTAAATATTTGTAAGGGACCTGGAGGAGAAAGACAAGGAGTAATTAACAAAACACAACCCAAAACCAAGCTACTGGAATAGTTACAGTTTCAGATGTGGTGGAAAACACATTCGAATATTAATAAAAAATATTTATAATAATAGCTGGGACAAAAATGGCGTCTTTTATACGCTTTTTTCGCTCCGTTTGGTCATCGTATGTTGATAGGCTTCTTAATAATGGATATTTCGGTATTTAGGAAGTTTAATTTACATTCGATCTGTCAGGAAGGTCATATTTACAAGTGAGGATACTTGGGAATGTAGATGGAACAAGACTTGACCAGATGTGAAGTGTAACTGTGGTATAAAAATGAGAAAATATAATAAATCAAGCAGAATGAAGCGAGAACTAAGCGAGAAGGTAGTGAAGTGAAAATAGTTCAATGGGAGCTGGAGAAGAAAAACAAGGAATATTTAACAAAACACCACCTAATACCAAGCTACTGGAATAGTTACAGTTTCATATTTGGTGTAAAACACATTGAAATATGAAAAATAATCATAATAATAATAATAATTGGGACAAAAAGTGCGTCTTTTATACGCTTTTGTCGCTCCGTTTAGTCATCGTACATTGATAAGCTTGTTAATAATGGATATTTCGGTATTAACGAAGTTTAATTTACATTCGATCTGTCAGGAGGGTCATATTTACAAGTGGAGATACTTGGGAATGTAGATGTAACACGACTTGACCAGATGTGAAGTGTAACTGTGGTATAAAAATGAAAAAATATATACATATATCAAGCAGAATGAGGTGGGATTTCAGCAAGAAGGTATTGAAGTGAAAATAGTTAAAAGGGAACTGGAGGAGAAAAACAAGGAATAATTAACAAAACACCACCTAATACCAAGTCACTGGCACAGAAACAGTTTCATATGTGTTGTAAAAAACATTGTAATATGAAAAAATAATAGTTATAATAATTGGCACAAAAAGTGCATCTTTTACATGCTTTTTCGCTCCGTTTGGTCGTCGTACATTGATAGGCTTCTTAATAATGGATAAGTCGGTATTTAGGAAGTTTAAAATATATTCGATCTGTCAGGGAGATCGAATTTATAAGTGGGGATACTTGGGATGGTAGATGGAACACAACTTGACCAGATGTGAAGTGTAACTGTGGTATAAACATGAGAAAATATAATTAATCAAGCAGAATGAGGCGGGAACTCAGCGAGAAGGTAATGAAGTGTAAATAGTTAAAAGGGACCTGGAGCAGAAAGACAAGGAGGAATTTACAAAACACAACCTAGAACCAAGCTACTGAAATAGTTACAGTTTCAGATGTGTTGGAAAACACATTCGAATATTAATTAAAAAATAATAAGAATAATAATTGGGACAAAAATGGCGTCTTTTATGCGATTTCGTCGCTCCGCTTGTTGATCGTGGTTTGATAGGCTTCTTAATAATGGATATTTCGGTATTTAGGAAGTTTAATTTATATTCGATCTGTCAGGGAGGTCGAATTTACAAGTCGGGATACTTGGGATAGTAGATGGAACACGACTTGACCAGATGTGATGTGTAACTGTGGTATAAAAATGATCAAATATGATAAATCAAGCAGAATGAGGCGGGATTTCAGCAAGAAGGTAGTGAAGTGTAAATTGTTAAAAGGGAATTGGAGAACAAATACAAGGAATAATTAACAAAACACCACCTAATACCAAGCTACTGGAATATTTACATTTTCATATGTGGTGTAAAACACATTGTAAAATGAAAAAAATAATCATAATAATAATATTAATAATTGGCACAAAAAGTGCGTCTTTTACATGCTTTTTCGCTCCGTTTGGTCATCGCACTTTGATAGGCTTCTTAATAATGGATTTGTCTTATTTAGGAAGTGTAAATTACATTCGATCTGTCAGGGAGATCGAATTTACAAGTGGGGATACTTGGGATAGTAGATGGAACACAACTTGACCAGATGTGAAGCGTAACTTTGGTATAAAAATGATAAAATATGATAAATCAAGCAGAATGAGGCGGGATTTCAGCAAGAAGGTAGTGAAGTGTAAATAGTTGAAAGGGACCTGGAGGAGAGAGACAAGGAGTATTTAACAAAACACAACCTAAAACCAAGCTATAGGAATAGTTACAGTTTCAGATGTGGTGGAAAACACAATCGAATATTAATAAAAAATAATTATAATAATAATTGGGCCAAAAATGGCGTCTTTTATACGCTTTTGTCGCTCCGTTTAGTCATCGTACATTGATAAACTTGTAAATAATAGATATTTCGGTATTAACGAAGTTTAATTTACATTCGATCTGTCAGGAGGGTCATATTTACAAGTGGGAATACTTGGGAATGTAGATGGAACACGACTTGACCAGTTGTGAAGTGTAACTGTGGTATAAAAATGAAAAAAATATACATACATCAAGCAGAATGAGGTGGGATTTCAGCAAGAAGGTATTGAAGTGAAAATAGTTAAAAGGGAACTGGAGGAGAAAAACAAGGAATAATTAACAAAACACCACCTAATACCAAGCTACTGGCACAGAAACAGTTTCATATGTGTTGTATAAAACATTGTAATATGAAAAAATAATAGTAATAATAATTGGCACAAAAAGTGCATCTTTTACATGCTTTTTCGCTCCGTTTGGTCATCGTACTTTGATAGGCTTCTTAATAATGGATATTTCGATATTAACGAATTTTAATTTACATTAGATCTGTCAGTAGGGTCATATTTACAAGTGGAGATACTTGGGAATGTAGATGGAACACGACTTGACCAGATGTGAAGTGTAACTGTGGTATAAAAATGATAAAATATACATACATCAAGCAGAATGACCATTACAAACTGCATTCGATCAGCGAGTGAGGTCGTATGTACTAGTGGGAAACTCGAAATCTTTGATGTAATGTATAATTGTGGTATAAAAATTTATATATATATATATATATATATATATATATATATATATATATATATATATATATATATATATATATATACACATATATATATATACACATATATCATGCAGAATTAGCGGTAAACTCAGAGAAGGCATCAAAGAATAACATATTAAAGAGTTAGCTGGAGGAGGTGGTCAAGATGTAAATAAATAACACCTAAAATTGAGCTATTGCAGTTGGTTCATTTCAACCTGTGTTCAAAAACACATTTTAATAATAATAAAAATAATCATAATAATAACTGAAGACAATCTCACCTTTTACACGCTGTTTCCGCTCCGTTGGGTCATGGGACATGGCTAGGATGTTTAAAAAGGTGATCGAATATGTCGTTTAAATCAATTGTAAATAATATTCGATCAACCAATAAGGTCCTAGTAACAAGCGGGAAACCCTGGATTAAAGATGAAACACGACTTTACCAGATGTAATGTGTAATTGTGATATCAAAATGAGAAAATATGCATACATGAAGCAGAATGATGCGAGAATGAATAAAAGAATAATCAGGAAGCTGGAGGAGAAGTGTCATGCTGGCTAGGCTAGACAATGACGGGTGAACACTCGCAGGGACGTTGCGATGCAAGATTTATTCAAACAAAACGGGAAAATAACGCATGGGGTACTGACTAAGCAGAACAAACGTGACAACGCAACATGGGCAAACTTGAAAGCCACACGAGGCTGGTTGGTAGCCAGGCGAGATAGGGAAGATAATGCTAGACCCAAACGTCACCGGCAGGACCAGTGAAACTAAAACGGGACACCGCGCTCGTCAGGCGCAACTAAACTTACTTGACTCGAACACTAGGGAATCGGTCGCCGAATCCTCCAAGCAACCAACCTGTCAACCAAAAAGCGAACTCCACCTGAACGTGAATCGGCTCTTACAGAGCGTACACTAGAGAACACCATAAACAGACCTAGAATCTCTGGAACAGCGAAGCCAACATACAGCTTGGCGTAGCAAGTACAATTCTCGGCAACGAGAATGTCCGTGTTAGCTCCCTTTAGAACCCAGCTCTCAAGTGACCTAACTCAAAACATGAAATGAACGTTAATGACACACTTGAACAAACATGGCGTTGTACATAAATGGCTGTGAACATAAAAGTCCTTGAACTTGAAGCCTGTGGAGCGCGGGTCGGGACCGCCCCCGGGGCGGGCACGGCAACGCGGACCTGACAAGAAGGACAAGATGTAAATAGAAAAAAACAGCTAAAATCGAACTGTTGGAGTACTAACAGTTTCACCTGTGGCCGAAAACACTTTCTAATAATAATAATAATAATAATAATAAAATTCATCATAATATTAACTGGCAACAATCACACCTTTCATACACTTTTCCGCTCAATCGGGTCATGGCACGTTGCTTGGCAGTTCAATGAAGGGAAATGTACCTTTGTAAGAATTGTTAAATTACACTACATCAGTCAGTGATGTCGTATTTACACGGGGATAACATCTATAAATTATAGATGAATCAAGGGTTTAGCAGGTGTGTCTTTCCGTCGTTCCGCAGAGCTCCTCTCGTTAAGGTTCGAACGTAATACAAATTGTCAAGTCAAGTCAAGTCAAATTTACTTGTATAGCGCTTTTTACAACTGTTGTCGTCACAGCTTTACATAATTAGTACTTAATAAAGAACAGAGACAGAGAAGAAAGAAGGAATAACATGAAGCGTCAAAGACCCCCGTGAGCAAGCCAACGGCGACAGTGGCAAGGAAAAACTCCCTCAGAGCTGGAGGAAGAAACCTTGGGAGGAACCAAGACTCACAAGGGGGACCCATCCTCCTCTGGCCAGACTGTTTTAAACATTAATGATAAAAATTACCAAAGCAGATACAACAGAAAGTTAATAGTGGTGATATTAATAGTGTCAGACAGGCACGAGTCCATCTAGGTTTCAGCACGGCCACCAAACAGGCAGCAGCGGCAGGCGGGTGAGCCATGGGTGGTGGCGGGTTGGGGGGGACCCGCTGGCTGGACTGGTAGGTGGCAGCTGGTTAAATGCAGGTAGAGGGGACCTCAGCGGGCAATCTTCCAGCAGATCGGGCTGGGTGGCCATTTACTCAGGGAAGGTAAAGAGAGAGAAGTTAGTTCTAAGAGGAATTTTATGGAGTGCAGAGAATGTTGAGAATCAGCATCTGGGTATGTCTGATGACTCCGGCAGGTCTGATTATCACAGCATAATTAAAAGTATAGAGCCAGAAGGTAACACGGACACGGGTGTACCCTGAGAACACCAGCATCTATCTGCTCCACCTTCAACAAACCTGAGTGATCGCGTGTAAGCAGCGAGACGACAGCTCCAGCATCTCAGTGTACTACAATTCCCTGGGTCCGCGAACCCCTGGACCTGCAGCCCTTATCTAAGAAACATTAATTACCAAAAGCTAAACTAAACATATAAGTTTTCAGCTTAGATTTAAAGATTGAGACTGTGTCTGAGTCCCGAACATTATCTGGAAGGTTATTCCAGAGCTGGGGGGCTTTATAGGAAAAGGCTCTTCCCCCTGCTGAGGTTTTCTGAATTTTGGGAACGCGTAAGAGGCCAGCACCCTGAGATCTAAGTAGTCTTGATGGTTCGTAATATACTATAAGATCCTGCAGGTACTCAGGAGCGAGGCCATGTAGGGCTTTATATGTTAATAAAAGAATTTTGTATTCAATACGGAATTTAACTGGGAGCCAATGAAGTGCTGATAGAACTGGACTGATATGGTCAAATTTTCTAGTTTTAGTAAGGACCCTGGCTGCAGCATTTTGCTTATATCTTGCCATATCTTACTTCTGCGTAGTTTGAAGATAAATCATTTATCTTTACAAATTGGAAGCGTCCAGTTAGATATGATTGGAACCATGATAGGGCTGTCCCTGTGATTCCAACCATTTTCTCTAATCTTTCTAGTAATATAGAATGATCTATTGTATCAAAGGCTGCACAAAGGTCTAGTAGGACTAATAAAGATACGTAGCCTTGATCAGAGGCAAGAAGGAGATCATTCGTAATCTTCACTAGGGCTGTCTCTGTGCTGTGATTGAGTCTAAATCCAGACTGGAATTTCTCATACATGTCATTTTTACTCAGGTATAAGCAGAGTTGTTGGGCCACAGCTTTTTCTAATATCTTAGATACGAAGGTTAAGTTTGAGATGGGTCTATAATTAGATAATACGCTAGGATCAAGATTTGGTTTCTTGATTAAAGGTTTTATAACTGCTATTTTAAGGGTTTGGGGTACATGCCCAAGGCTAAGGGATGAATTTACAATTGTTAAAAGAGGTCCGATTATAATTGGGAGAATTTCATTTAGCAATTTAGAGGGAATCGGGTCGAGTGTACATGTTGTACAATTAGCTGAGGATATAATTTTTTCTAGTTCAGGCTGTGGAAGTGGGTAGAAGGCTTCCAGCCTTTGTTCTACAACCAAGTTATGTTCTAAAGCAACTACATCAGGTGACGGCCATGTTTGATTTAATAAGCAGGGTTGGATTTGTTGTCTAATATTTTCTATTTTATTATTAAAATAGTCCATAAAAACATGACTGGTTAAAGATGTTGGGATCTGGGGTTAAGTATCTGCCTGGCTTTTAGTAAGTTTAGAGATCTCATTAAAAAGAATTCTGGGATTGTTTTTCTCGATCAGCGAGGCCAGATACACTGAGCGAGCTTTAATGAGTGCCTTTCTATATTGACTAAGGCTGTCCTTCCACGCAGAGTGGAACACCTCTAGTTTGGTCGTCTGCCATTTACGCTCTAGTTTCCGCACTGTTTGTTTTAAGGTACGAGTTTGATCACTGTACCACGGTGCGAGCCTTTTTTGCCTCATCATTTTATTTTTGAACAGTGCTACTTTGTCTAAGGTTGATCGAAGGGTATTCTCTAGATCGTTTGTTATTTAACTAGCTCCGTTTGGTCTGACGGAGTGTAAGCTAAGGTCGAAAGGGGTGGGAGATTTTTAGTAAACTGTACAGCTGTCATTGGTGTTATTGTGCGCTTTAGGCAGTGTTGGGGAGAAGAATTTACATTTTGCCTTAGATGTAGCTCAAAGGAGATTAGATAATGGTCTGATATTACTGAGCTTTGAGGTAGAATATTTAGCTGATCAATGCTAACACCCAGGGTCAGGACTAAATCTAGGGTATGATTACAGTAATGTGTGGGTCCAGTTATGTTTTGTATAATGCCAACAGAATCTAAAGTTGATACAAACGCCTTTGTTAATGGATCGTCTGCTTTTTCAAAGTGAATATTAAAATCTCCTACTATTAACTTTGTTGCTGCACACTGCCAAGTCTGCAGAAAAATTACTGAATTCTTTTAAAAATTCAGAGTAGGGCCCTGGAGGCCTATAAATATTAATCAGTGAGAAAACATTTTTATTTGTGGCCGGATTTGATATATTAATGTAGATAAGCTCAAAAGAAGTGAAGGTGTTAGTGTTTTTGAATAATCTCTAGTGTATTCTGATAGAATATACATACTCCACCTCCTCTGCCTGATAATCTAGGGCTATGTACATATTTATAGCCTGCGGGGGTGGCTTCATTTAGAGCTATATATTGATCAGGTCTAATCCAGGTTTCGGTTAGGCAGAAAACATCTAGTTTCTGATCACATATCATTTCATTTACGATCACTGCTTTTGAGGATAGTGATCTAATGTTAAGTAGACCGAGCTTTAGGTCTGAGGTGCTGCTGTTATCGTTGAAATGAGAGATTTTAACACTGATTAAATGATTAAAACGAGCTGATCTAGATGTTCTCTGTTTGGCTTTAATTCGGGGCACAGACACAGTCTCAATACGGTGAAACCTGGGTGACGCCTCAAAGCAGCTCGCAGACGGTCGGTTTAGCCTGTCTGTCTGCGGCCTGGTCTCGGCTCTGGATTGTCAGCAGTCCTTTACACTCCTCTGCCGACTAACTAGCAGACTATGCGCTATGCTGCACGAAAGTAATGCAGCACCCTCCCGCGTGGGGTGGACACCATCCCTACCTAAAAAACCAGGCTTGCCCTCAAACTTTAACCAATTATCTATGAAGCCCACATGATTTTCGGAACACCACTTGGACATCCAGCGGTTCAGCGCTGTGAGTCGGCTGTAGGACTCAGCGCCGCGCCTCATTGGGATGGGACCAGAGCAAATTACGGCATCGGACATCGTCTGGGCCAGTTTAACCACCTCTTTAATATTATCCTTAGTTATTTCTGACTGCCGCAGACGAATATCATTGGCCCCTACATGAATCACTATCCTCGAATATCTCCTGTTTGCTAGCCGCTTAAGGTTGCCGCTAATGTCCGGCGCTCTGGCTCCCGGTAAACAGCTAACGGTCACTGCTGGAGCCCCTAAAGGACTAGTTATCTTCACGTGTCGAACAATAGAGTCTCCTATTACCAGAGTTCTCTGAACAGGCTCCTCAGCGGGTGTTTCGCTGAGCGGGGCAAACCTGTTTGACACGCGAATCGGGGGGAGAGCGTGGTGTTCCGGTGGGCTAGCTTCGGCCTTTGCGCTAGCATTAGCCTTAGCTAACCCTAACCCAGCAGCATCTGTCCTACCTCACCTGCTGCTTCTGACGTCTCCAACACCACACGCCATTGATTGTAAGCAGCGCCCCCTGGTAGAAGAGGACTAGGATAAGATTGGACTCTCTGGAGCAGAAAAACATGAACTTACTGGCACCATGCCCAATGTCCGGCATGAGTCACCTGGATATAAAGCCCCCCACCATTGAGCTGTGGAGCAGTGTAACTGTCTTCTCTAGAACTTTTGGGATGAGGTGGAGTGGTGCTCATCCAACATACTGACTTCACTAATGTTCGTCATTGAAGGTGTTGGATAGTTATTTGGCATCCTACAGCACGCCAATCTTTATGTGTTCTGTTCATAATGCTGCTTTTCAAGCAAAATTCTTCTCTTCCTCCAGTTACTGCAAGACCCTCAAACTGAGCATATTACACTACAGTACATCTGCTGTTCCACTGGATGTTCTAAGACAAAGTGTAAACAAAGATGGCCACCCCACTTTTTAATTGAAAAGAAGGTTAGCTGAGCAGACCCCAGTAAGTTTGACAATAAGTGACAGTAAGTGAACAGCATTGTCTCAGTTGTCAGTAATAAAGTGGGAATTGTGTCTAGAACTGCTGAAATGTTCTAGATAGATTCTAATAAAATATATCCCAGCCCAAAGATTGTGAGGAAATTTTGAGAGCTTCATTCTTTTCAGCAGCTTTCATGAGCTTTTTATATTAGTATATTTAATGAGCAAACAACCAATTGCAATTAATATGAGTCTTTAAAAGGCATGTGATGTGACCGGTGTTCTCCATCGCGGTGGAGACAAGAAAAAGTACAAAATCTGAGATTGTTCCACCATGATTGAGAAGACTGGAGCCGTAGACTAAGTCTCAGCATTGGAATGAAAAAAGGTGCTTAAAACTGAGTTTTTTTTTTTCCTTCCACCTATAGCGTCTCTGGCTCTAGAAGCATTTTATTCTCCATTTGGCCTGGGGCACTCTCCGATCCACCGAGGACCAAGGAGCCCTTACCCAAAGTGGGCTAAGAACAAGATTGCATTGATTGGGCCAACCCAACTGCTCCGCTTTTCTGAGTGGAAGACAAAGGCAAGCCAACCCCAATCTTGAGTGGGACTTGAACACACTGACACTAAGTGGAGGTTAAGACAAACTGGGCCAACTCAAATGTATATTGTTCATAAGACTCCGAACGGTTACTATTTTAAATCAGGGTTTCACACTGATGGTTACTTTTGCTCTTTTTAACCTGATTGGGTGAGGTGGAAATATGATGGAATTTTTTTAAACATGGATATCTTCTATAAAACAAGAGCTATGGTGTTTATTAAGGAGCACTTAAGAGCTAATAAGCTTACTTGAGAGAAAAATAAGAACATGAACCTCTTCAAACTAGATTATGTTAAGGATATAAGCGTAAGACTAGTTTTCACAGTGATGGTAACTAAGATAAACAATCTGATGTCTGGAAAACAAGAAAAACAAACAAACAAACAAAAAAACTAACAAAAAAAACATAATAATAATAATATAAAACATAATAATGATCTCCAGTGGAGATTGGAGTGTGAAGTGTGGCAATCCTGACTGCTTCCTCCCCATTTCATTTAGTCCTGTATGTGGAAAAAAGTTTACTAAAGTGGCCAGTAGTGGGAAGCACAAGGCTGTGTTTTAAAAAAAAGTGGCCCATGAGGGAAAGCATTAGGAAGGGGTTGAGAAAGGGGTGTGTAAAAACATTAACATATAGTGCAAATTTATCTTCAGCATGATTTCAGCAGTGTACGCTTTAATGTTTCCTGACTGAAAGCAATGTCCTTATTTATGATTCATTAATTAAAAGTTTTAACCAAACCATGAAAACTAAAGCTCTTCTACCTGCAGTGTTTCTCCACTCTGGATTCCAAACTCATTCAACACCAACACCTTCCAAACCTCATGCTAACCAGCAATCATGGAAGTCCTGCTTTAGTCTTTAGACTTTAAACTCAGCGTTGTGTCTTGCAGCGAAAGGTGTTTAATTAGTGATGAACTTTTCTGACATGACACGCCTATTAATAGTGAGCCAATTCTTAGTTAATAGTTAATTCTTTTCTGCAGATTGTGTTCCTTCCTATTCGCTGATGCTGGAACATCAACATAACTCAGAGAATGACTTCAGCTCATTCATCTGCTGACTGACAGTAAGTGAACAGCAGCAGCTCAGTAATCAAGTTGGTATTGTGTCTAGAACTAAAGAAAAGTCCTAGATAAATATATCCCAGCACAAAATCCATAAGGAGAGTGTCTGATGATCAACATCTTCATTTTTTCAAGCAGCTTTGATGATTCTAATACTGCAGTTTTTTTTTTCTGGTAACCTGGTTGTCAGCTGGACATGGGCTCTGAGATCTTCATCTGCTCCAAACAGTCCAGTCTAGAAGATCAGCCCGAAGGACCCTTTATCTGAGTTTCTGTCAGCCCACAGTGCTTTTGTGATTACTTCCCACAATGCAAAGCATTCACTACTTTATCCACATTCTCCCACCTTTTTGGAATATATTTTCCTGTTTAATGAGCAAGCAGCCAATCGGACATAGCAATTAGGATGAGTCTTTAAAAGGTGCGTGATGTAAATGGTGTTCTCAATAGAGAAGACTGGAGCAGCAAACCAAGTCTTAGCATCAGAACATAAAACCTGCTTAAAACTTTTGGAAAAAGGAGATTTTTTTTCTTTTATCTAAAGATCTGATAGAGCGGGGTTTGTGTTTGTCGCCCTTTCAGCCAGAGACCATGTAGTGCCCCTGACTCTAGGAGCATCTCATTCTTTCTCTCTGACCCACACAGGACCAGGAAAACCCTGCCCAAAATGGACAGAGAATGAGCTTGGAGTTTTTTTTTTCTGGATCAGCCTAACTGCACCTCCCCTATGTGTGGGAGAAGAAAGAAAGTCTGAAAGATTGGGTGTGGTGGAAATATGCTAATTATCTGTCTTACCATCAACGTAAAGTCAGGTTAAGATTGAGGGGAAGGCGGTCAGCTCTGTTTGTCACTAAAGGGACAGGTAGACATCCTGTTCTACTCTGATAATTATCTCATTGTTTCATGTGTTTTAATCACAGCTAGCAATAACTAAAATGTGGGTCAGTTCTGTGTGTAAAGCCCAACCCACATCACACACCCAGAAACACATTCACAGGTTTGCTGCTTTCTGAAGTTATAAGTAGCTCAGTGCTTATCTTTCAGTTCATGGTAGATGCTTCTAATTCCTAGAAAATTATCATCAGTGTTAAGAATAGCAATCCTTATTTGATAGAAAAACAAGAACATACATTTAACTAGTCTAGACTTGATTACGTTAAGACTGTACATTGTGAGACTAGTTTTCACAATGACGGTAACTGAGATACACTGAGTCTGAGATATGGAATATCAGGAAAAAAAAACAACCCAGAATTTTTGGAATTGTACACTGCCGGAAACACACTAAAGATACATTTGCACTATATGTTTTAAAGTTTGTGGACACCACTTCTCAATAGCTAATCCAATTAAGTAGCTTTGGGATAAGTTGTCTAACTGGAGACCCTATACATCTAATGCTAGCATTGTGGAATGGCATCAAAGGGTATAAAGCCCCCCAGCATTGAGCTGTGGAACAGTGGAATTGTGTTCTCTGGAATGATGGTTCTCCATCTAATACTTTTCGGATGAGTTGGGGATTTGAGGATGATGAGGTGGGGTGGTAATCCAACATCCTGCACCAGAATCTAGCAAAAAGCCATCTTCCTTGGACAGTAAAAACAGTTACTCCAACAAAGGCAGGATATGCTCTTTTTCAATATCCTTGATTGTAGAATAAATAATGAATGTGCAGGTGTCCAAATAATTTTTGTCCATATAGTGTAGCTCATTAGCATTATTGAAAGTATGTAACCATGCAGGAATATGGATCTACTGCACCAGAAGTTTATTCATGTCCATTATTCTTATGCTATACTTTATTTTTATTATAAATGTGTGTGGTTGTTTGCTCATATGAGCAGTTTTATGTCACACACACACACAATCAAATTGCTCATATGATTCTCAGACGACTAATATTGTTACCTCAGACTAAGACAGGCTACCCTTAGCTGATATATTTTATTAGTTTGATATGGGCAAAGCTACAGCACACTTTTCTGTTTGTTAGCATGTAAAACTGAACTGCCAGCAGGAGCGCTAACCCTTCATGTAGCCTACTTTGATAGCTCCCTTCTTTTCCACTGTCAACTGTGAAGATTCTGAGAGCCTCGTTAAATCCTAAAAGGACATGTCAACATTAAAATACACTGGGGGGGTTCTCTATAAAGCCAGCAAAATCTCAGTTCACAGTAATAAAGTGCTATATAAATAACCAAATTTGGATTAAAGTGGGAATTGTGTCTAGAACTGCTGAAATGTTCTACATCAATATATCATAGCACAAAGATCATGAATAATGGCTTGGTGTTTGAGACCTTCAAACACTGCAGTTCTGTTTCAGGAACCTGGTTTTCAGCTGGATCTGGGCTTCTGGATCTTCATCTGCACTGAAGAGACCAGTCTGGAAGGTCAGCGTGAGGACTCATTTATCTGAGCTTCTTCCCTTAACGCAAAGCCTCCACTTCATCATCCATGCTCTCCCATTCCTTATTCTAGAAGATCAGATGGTGTGGGTTTTCTGAGCAATTCATTTTCCGTTTGGCCTGGTGCCCTCAGTAAACCACATATGACCCTCAGCCCTATGCATGCTGGGCAGATAACAAGGTTTGGTTCATTTGGGAAAGCCCCAAGACTCTTTTTCTGTCAGATGAAAAAGAAGAAGTCATGCCGTACAGAAAGTCTCTCTTCTGAATCTCCCCTGCCTAAAGAATAAATCAAATTGATCCAACCCAGACTGAGATCATATGAGCTTCAGAGCTCTGACTATTTTAGAGCAAGGTTTAACTCTGATGGTTGGTTATTACTATGGGGACAGATAGTCATCGTCGAATTACATTCGATCTGTCAGTGAGATGGTACTTACAAGTGGGGATACTTGGGATGGTAGATGGAACACGACTTGACCAGATGTGAAGTTGCTGTGGTAGAAAACAGATAAAAAGTTACATAAATCAAGCAGAATAAGAAGAAGGTAGGTTAATGGCATGTTTTACGAGCCATTTTCGCTCTGGTTGGTCATCGCATTTTGCTAGGTTTCTTAATAATGGATATTGCGTTTTTAGGAAGTTTAAATTACATTCGATCTGTCAGTAAGGTCGTATTTACAAGTACTTGGGATTGTAGATGCAACGGGACGTGACAAGATGTGAAGTGTAACTGTGGTATAAAAAAAAAAAAAATGTACATAAATGAAGGACAATGAGGCGGAAACTCCGCGAAATGCTTGTGAAATTTAAATAGTTAAAAGGGAGCTGGAGGAGAAGGACAAGAAATAATTAACAAAGCAACACCCAAAACCAAGCTACTAAAATAGTTACAGTTTCAGATGTGGTGTAAAACACATTGTAATATGAAAACCGTAATCATAACAATAACTGGCACAAAAATGGCATATTTAACACGCTGTTTTTGCTGCATTTGGTCATCGTACTTCGATAGGCTTCTTAATAATGGATATTTCGGTATTTACGAAGTTTAAATTACATTCGTTCTGTCAGTGAGGTCGAATTTACAAGTGGGGATACTTGAGATTGTAGATGGAACACGACTTGACCAGACGTTAATTGTAACGGTGGTATAAAAATAAGAAAATATAAATAAATTAAGCAGAATAAGGCGGAAAGTCAGCAATAAAGTAGTGAAGTGTAAATAGTTAAAAGGGAGCTGGAGGAGAAGGACAATGAATAATTAACTATTCCATTAGCTTGGTTTTATATGGTGTTTTGTTACAGTTTCAGATGTGGTGGAAAACACATTCAAATATTATTAAAAAATAATTAGAATAATAATTGGGACAAAAATGGCGTCTTTTATACGCTTTTGTTGCTTCGTTTGGTCATCGTACTTTGATAGACTTCTTAATAATGGATATTTTTGTATATAAGAAGTTTAAATTACATTCGATCTGTCAGGAAGGTCGAATTTACAAGTGTGGATACTTGGGATTGCAGATGGAACACGATTTAACCAGAAGTTATGTCTAACTGTGGTTTTAAAATGAGAAAATATTATGAATCAAACAAAATGAGGCGCGAAGTCAGCGAGAAGTTGGTTCAGTGAAAAAGTTCAAAGGCAGCTGGAGAAGAAGGACAAGACATATTTAACAAAGCAACACCCAAAACCAAGCTACTGAAATAGTTACAGTTTTAGATGTGGTGTAAAACAGAATGTAATACGAAAAACTTAACCATAATAATATTGGCACACAAATTGCCTCTTTAACATGCTTTTGTCGCTCCGTTTGGTCATCGTACATTTGATAGGCATCGTAATAATGGATATTTTGGTATTTAGGAAGTTTAAATTACATTCGATTTGTCAGTGAGGTCGAATTTACAAGTGGGGATACTTGCGATTGTAGATGGAACAAGACTTGACCAGATGTGAAGTGTAACTGTGGTATAAAAATGATAAAATATAATAAATAAAGCACTATGAGGCGGGAACTCAGCGAGAAGGTATTGAAGTGTAAATAGTTAAAAGGGACCTGGAGAAAAAAGACAAGGAGTACTAAACAAAACTCAACCTAAAACCAAGCTACTGGAATATTTACAGTTTCAGATGTGGTGGAAAATACATTCGAATATTAATATAAAATATTTAGAATAATAATTGGGAAACAAATGGAGTCTTTCATACGCTTTTGTCGCTCCGTTTGGTCATCGTACGTTGATAGGGTTCTTAATAATGGATATTTCGGTATTTACGAAGTTTAACTTACATTCGATCTGTCAGGAAGGTTATATGTACAAGTGGGGATACTTGGGAATGTAGATGTAACTCAAATTGACCAGATGTGAAGTGTAACTATGGTATAAAAATGATAAAATAAATCAAGCAGAATGAGGCGGGAACTCAGCGAGAAGGTAGTTAAGTGTAAATAGTTAAAAGGGACCTGGAGAAAAAAGACAAGGAGTAATATGTCATGCTGGCTAGGCGAGACAAGGGAACACTCGCAGGGACAGAGCAGTGCAGAGAAACAGTCTTTAATGACAAAACCAAAATGAACAAACACAAACAAAACGAGGCAGCAAAGTACAGGGTCCAATAAACAGAAACAGAAAACAAACAGGTGACAACTGAAACGGGGATAAACCTGGAAAACCACCTGAGTCTGGAAAGCAGTCCGGGAGCAAAGCGAAAGGGGACAAATCAAACGGGGGGAGGAAGGCTAGAACGCAACAGAACCAACGAAACTAACAACCAAAAACCTCACCCCAAAACCGCGCTCGTCAGGCGCCGATGAACTTACTCGACTCAGGTGCAAGGGAACCGGACACCAAATCACCCTGGCAACCAACCGGTGAACCAGACAGCGAACTCCTGAACGTGAAACCGCTCCAATAGAGCATATACTACTTGAACTTGTAGACCTCCCTAGAAGTCTCCAGAACCTGAAGCCAACCTTACAGCTTGGCATCACAAGAGTAATTCTTGGCGCCGAGGCATCTGCGTTTGCTCCCTTTGTACCCCAGCACACAGGTGAAACAAATCAGACGTAAACAGAAAACATGGCGCCTTACTGCGACCGCTGTCAACATAAAAGTCCTTAGTGAGAAAACCAACGGGAGGAACAGAAAGTACGTGAACACTGAAATTAACCCAACATTGACTGAAAAGTTCCGAAGAGCCTGTGGACCGCGGCCCGGAGCCGCCCCTGGGGGGGGGGCGCGGCGCCGCAGGGCTGACAAAATAAACAAAACACAACCTAAAACCAAGCTACTGGAACAGTTACAGTTTCAGATGTGGTGGAAAACACATTCGCATATTAATATAAAATAATTAGAATAATAATTGGGACACAAATTGAGTCTTTTACACGCTTTTGTCGCTCCGTTTGGTCATCGTACTTTGATAGGCTTCTTAATAATGGATATTTCGGAATTTACATTCGATCTGTCAGGAAAGTCATGTTTACAAGTGGGGATACTTGGGAATGTAGATGGAACAAGACTTGACCAGATGTGAAGTGCAACTGTAGTATAAAAATGAAAAACATATACATACATCAAGCAGAATGAGGCGGGAACTCACCGAGAAGATAAAGAAGTGTAAATAGTTAAAAGGGACCTGGAGAATAAAAACAAGGAATAATTAACAAAACACAACCCAATACCAAGCTACTGGAATAGTTACAGTTTCATATTTGGTGTAAAACACATTGTAATATGCAAAAATAATCATAATAATAATAATAATTGGGGAAAAAAATTGCGTCTTTTGTTAGCTTTTGTCGCTCCGTTTGGTCATCGTACTTTGATAGGCTTCTTAATAATGGATATTTCGGTATTTAGGAAGTTTAAATTACATTCGATCTATGAGGGAGGTCGAATTTACAAGTGGGATAACTTGCGATTGTAGATGGAACACGACCTGACCAGATGTGAAGTGTAACTGTGGTATAAAAATGAAAAAAATATACATACATCAAGCAGAATGAGGTGGGATTTCAGCAAGAAGGCATTGAAGTGAAAATAGTTCAAAGGGAACTGGAGGAGAAAAAACAAGGAATAATTAACAAAACACCACCTAATACCAAGCTACTGGCACAGAAACAGTTTCATATGTGTTGTAAAAAACATTGTAATATGAAAAAATAATAGTAATAATAATTGGCACAAAAAGTGCATCTTTTACATGCTTTTTCGCTCCGTTTGGTCATCGTACTTTGATAGGCTTCATAATAATGGATAAGTCGGTATTTAGGAAGTTTAAATTACATTCGATCTATGAGGGAGGTCGAATTTACAAGTGGGATAACTTGCGATTGTAGATGGAACACGACCTGACCAGATGTGAAGTGTAACTGTGGTATAAAAATGATAAAATACAATAAATCAAGCAGTATGAGGCGGGAACTAAGCGAGAAGGTAGTGAAGTGAAAATAGTTAAATGGGAGCTGGAGAAGAAAAACAAGGAATATTTAACAAAACACCACCTAATACCAAGCTACTGGAATAGTTACAGTTTCATATTTGGTGTAAAACACATTGTAATATGCAAAAATAATCATAATAATAATAATTGGGACAAAAAGTGCGTCTTTTATACGCTTTTGGCGCTCCGTTTAGTCACCGTACATTGATAAGCTTGTTAATAATGGATATTTCGGTATTAACGAAGTTTAATTTACATTCGATCTGTCAGGAGGGTCATATTTACAAGTGGGGATACTTGGGAATGTAGATGTAACACGACTTGACCAGATGTTTAGTGTAACTGTGGTATAAAAATGATAAAATATAATAAATCAAGCAGAATGAGGAGGGAACTCAGCGAGAAGGTATTGAAATGTAAATATTTTAAAGGGACCTGGAGCAGAAAGACAAGGAGGAATTAACAAAACAGAACATAAAACCAAGCTTCTGGTATAGATAAAGTTTCAGATGTGGTGTAAAACACATTGGAATATTAATTAAAAAAAATAATTAGAATAATAATTGGGACAAAAATGAAGTCTTTCACACGTTTTTGTCGCTCCGTTTGGTCATCGTACTTTGATAGGCTTCTCAATAATGGATATTTCGGTATTTAGGAAATTTAATTTACATTCGATCTGTCAGGAGGGTCATATTTAGAAGTGGGGATACTTGGGAATGTAGATGGAACACGACTTGACCAGTTGTGAAGTGTAACTGTGGTATAAAAATGAAAAAAATATACATACATCAAGCAGAATGAGGTGGGATTTCAGCAAGAAGGTATTGAAGTGAAAATAGTTAAAAGGGAACTGGAGGAGAAAAACAAGGAATAATTAACAAAACACCACCTAATACCAAGCCACTGGCACAGAAACAGTTTCATATGTGTTGTAAAAAACATTGTAATATGAAAAAATAATAGTTATAATAATTGGCACAAAAAGTGCATCTTTTACATGCTTTTTCGCTCCGTTTGGTCGTCGTACTTTGACAGGCTTCTTAATAATGAATAAGTCGGTATTTAGGAAGTTTAAAATACATTCGATCTGTCAGGGAGATCGAATTTATAAGTGGGGATACTTGGGATGGTAAATGGAACACAACTTGACCAGATGTGAAGTGTAACTGTGGTATAAACATGAGAAAATATAATAAATCAAGCAGAATGAGGCGGGAAGGTAATGAAGTGTAAATAGTTAAAAGGGACCTGGAGCAGAAAGACAAGGAGGAATTTACAAAACACAACCTAGAACCAAGCTACTGAAATAGTTACAGTTTCAGATGTGTTGGAAAACAAATTCGAATATTAATTAAAAAATAATAAGAATAATAATTGGGACAAAAACGGCGTCTTTTATGCGATTTCGTCGCTCCGCTTGTTGATCGTACTTTGATAGGCTTCTTAATAATGGATATTTCGGTATTTAGGAAGTTTAATTAATATTTGATCTGTCAGGGAGGTCGAATTTACAAGTCGGGATACTTGGGATAGTAGATGGAACACGACATGACCAGATGTGAAGTGTAACTGTGGTATAAAAATGATCAAATATGATAAATCAAGCAGAATGAGGCGGGATTTCAGCAAGAAGGTAGTGAAGTGTAAATTGTTAAAGGGGAATTGGAGAACAAATACAAGGAATAATTAACAAAACACCACCTAATACCAAGCTACTGGAATATTTACATTTTCATATGTGGTGTAAAACACATTGTAAAATGAAAAAAATAATCATAATAATAATATTAATAATTGGCACAAAAAGTGCGCCTTTTACATGCTTTTTCGCTCCGTTTGGTCATCGCACTTTGATAGGCTTCTTAATAATGGATTTGTCTTATTTAGGAAATTTAAATTACATTCGTTCTGTCAGGGAGGTCGAATTTACAAGTGGGGATACTTGGGATAGTAGATGGAACACAACTTGACCAGTCGTGAAGTGTAACTGTCCTAGAAAAATGATAAAATATAAGAAATCAAGTAGAATGAGACGGAAAATCAGCAAGAAGATAAATAAGTGTAAATAGTTAAAAGGGAACTGGAGGATAAAAACAAGGAATAATTAAAAAAACACCACCTAAGAACAAGCTCCTGGAATAGTTACAGTTTCAGATGTGCTGGAAAACACATTGTAATGTGAAAAAAAAATTAGAATAATAATAATAATAACAATAATAATAATAATAATAATAATAATAATAACAACAATAATAATAATTGGCACAAAAAACTTGCGTCTTTTATATGCTTTTCGCTCCGTTTGGTCATCGTACTTTGATAGGCTTCTTAATAATGGATAAGTCGGTATTTAGCAAGTTTAATTTACATTCGATCTGTCACGAAGGTCATATTTACAAGTGGGGATAATTGGGAATGTAGATGGAACAAGACTTGACCAGATGTGAAGTGTAACGGTGGAATAAAAATGAGAAAATATAATAAATCAAGCAGAATGAGGCGGGAACTCAGAGAGAAGGTAATGAAGTCTAAATAGTTAAAAGGGACCTGGAGCAGAAAGACAAGGAGTAATTTACAAAAGATAACCTAAAACAAGCTACTGGAATAGATACAGTTTCAGATGTGGTGGAAAACACATTCGAATATTAATAAAAAATAATTCGAATAATAATTGGGACAAAAATGGCGTCTTTTATACGCTTTTGTCGCTCCGTTTGGTGATCGTACTTTGATAGGCTTCTTAATAATGGATATTTCGGTATTTACGAAGTTTAATTTACATTCGATCTGTCAGGAGGGTCATATTTACAAGTGGGGATACTTAAGAATGTAGATGGAACACGACTTGACCAGACGTGAAATGTAACTGTGGTATAAAAATGAAAAAAATATATATACATACATCAAGCAGAATGAGGCGGGATTTCAGAAAGAAGGTATTGAAGTGTAAATAGTTGAAAGGGACCTGGAGGAGAAAGACAAGGAGTAATTAACAAAACACAACCTAAAACAAGCTACTGGAATAGTTACAGTTTCAGATGTGGTGGAAAACACATTCGAATATTAATAAAAAACAATTATAATAATAATTGGGACAAAAATGTCGTCTTTTCTTCGCTTTTTTCGCTCCGCTTTTTTCATCGTACTTTGATAAGCTTCCTAATAATGAATTTGTCGTTATTTAGGATGTTTAAATTACATTCGATCTGTGAGGGAGGTCGAATTTACAAGTGGGGATACCTGCGATTTTAGATGGAACACGACTTGACCAGATGTGAAGTGTAACTGTGGTATAAAAATGATAAAATATAATAAATCAAGCAGAATGAGGCGGGAACTCACCGAGAAGGTAAAGAAGTGTAAATAGTTAAAAGGGAGCTGGAGCAGAAAGACAAGGAGTAATTTACAAAAACAAACTTAAAACCAAGCTACTGGAATAGTTACAGTTTCAGATGTGGTGGAAAACACATTCGAATATTAATAAATAAAAAAAATAATAATAATAATAATAATAATTGGGACAAGAATGGCGTCTTTTATACGCTTTTGTCGCTCCGTTTGGTCATTGTACTTTGATAGGTTTCTTAATAATGGATATGTCGGTATTTACGAAGTTTAATTTACATTCGATCTGTCAGGAGGGTCGTATTTACAAGTGGGGATACTTGGGAATGTAGATGGAACACGACTTGACCAGATGTGAAGTGTAACTGTGGTATAAACATGAGAAAATATAATAAATCAAGCAGAATGAGACGGGAACTCAGCGAGAAGGTAAAGAAGTGTAAATAGTTAAAAGGGAACTAGAGTAGAAAGACAAGGAGTAATTAACAAACCACCACCCAATACCAAGCTACTGGAATAGTTACAGTTTCATATTTGGTGTAAAACACATTGTAATATGCAATAATAATAATAATAATAATAATAATAATAATAATAATAATAATTGGGATAAAAAGTGCGTCTTTTACATGCTTTTTCGCTCCGTTTGGTCATCGTACTTTGATAGGCTTCTTAATAATGGATAAGTCGGTATTTAGGAAGTGTAAATTACATTCGATCTGTCAGGGAGATCGAATTTACAAGTGGGGATACTTGGGATAGTAGATCGAACACAACTTGACCAGATGTGAAGTGTAACTTTGGTATAAAAATGATAAAATATGATAAATCAAGCAGAATGAGGCGGGATTTCAGCAAGAAGGTAGTGAAGTGTAAATAGTTGAAAGGGACCTGGAGCAGAAAGACAAGGAGGAATTTACAAAACACAACCTAAAACCAAGCTACTGGAATATTTACAGTTTCAGATGTGGTGGAAAACACATTCGAATATTAATAAAAAATAATTATAATAATAAATGGGACAAAAATGGCGTCTTTTATATGATTTTGTCGCTCCGTTTGGTCATCGTACATTGATAGGCTTCTTAATAATAGATATTTCGGTATTTACGAAGTTTAATTTACATTCGATGTGTCAGGAAGGTCATATTTACAAGTGGGGATACTTGGGAATGTAGACGGAACAAGACTTGACCAGATGTGAAGTGTAACTGTGGTATAAAAATGAAAAAAATATACATACATCAAGCAGAATGAGGTGGGATTTCAGCAAGAAGGTATTGAAGTGAAAATAGTTAAAAGGGAACTGGAGGAGAAAAACAAGGAATAATTAACAAAACACCACCTAATACCAAGCCACTGGCACAGAAACAGTTTCATATGTGTTGTAAAAAACATTGTAATATGAAAAAATAATAGTTATAATAATTGGCACAAAAAGTGCATCTTTTACATGCTTTTTCGCTCCGTTTGGTCGTCGTACTTTGACAGGCTTCTTAATAATGAATAAGTCGGTATTTAGGAAGTTTAAAATACATTCGATCTGTCAGGGAGATCGAATTTATAAGTGGGGATACTTGGGATGGTAAATGGAACACAACTTGACCAGATGTGAAGTGTAACTGTGGTATAAACATGAGAAAATATAATAAATCAAGCAGAATGAGGCGGGAAGGTAATGAAGTGTAAATAGTTAAAAGGGACCTGGAGCAGAAAGACAAGGAGGAATTTACAAAACACAACCTAGAACCAAGCTACTGAAATAGTTACAGTTTCAGATGTGTTGGAAAACAAATTCGAATATTAATTAAAAAATAATAAGAATAATAATTGGGACAAAAACGGCGTCTTTTATGTGATTTCGTCGCTCCGCTTGTTGATCGTACTTTGATAGGCTTCTTAATAATGGATATTTCGGTATTTAGGAAGTTTAATTAATATTTGATCTGTCAGGGAGGTCGAATTTACAAGTCGGGATACTTGGGATAGTAGATGGAACACGACATGACCAGATGTGAAGTGTAACTGTGGTATAAAAATGATCAAATATGATAAATCAAGCAGAATGAGGCGGGATTTCAGCAAGAAGGTAGTGAAGTGTAAATTGTTAAAGGGGAATTGGAGAACAAATACAAGGAATAATTAACAAAACACCACCTAATACCAAGCTACTGGAATATTTACATTTTCATATGTGGTGTAAAACACATTGTAAAATGAAAAAAATAATCATAATAATAATATTAATAATTGGCACAAAAAGTGCGCCTTTTACATGCTTTTTCGCTCCGTTTGGTCATCGCACTTTGATAGGCTTCTTAATAATGGATTTGTCTTATTTAGGAAATTTAAATTACATTCGTTCTGTCAGGGAGGTCGAATTTACAAGTGGGGATACTTGGGATAGTAGATGGAACACAACTTGACCAGTCGTGAAGTGTAACTGTCCTAGAAAAATGATAAAATATAAGAAATCAAGTAGAATGAGACGGAAAATCAGCAAGAAGATAAATAAGTGTAAATAGTTAAAAGGGAACTGGAGGATAAAAACAAGGAATAATTAAAAAAACACCACCTAAGAACAAGCTCCTGGAATAGTTACAGTTTCAGATGTGCTGGAAAACACATTGTAATGTGAAAAAAAAATTAGAATAATAATAATAATAACAATAATAATAATAATAATAATAATAATAACAACAATAATAATAATTGGCACAAAAAACTTGCGTCTTTTATATGCTTTTCGCTCCGTTTGGTCATCGTACTTTGATAGGCTTCTTAATAATGGATAAGTCGGTATTTAGCAAGTTTAATTTACATTCGATCTGTCACGAAGGTCATATTTACAAGTGGGGATAATTGGGAATGTAGATGGAACAAGACTTGACCAGATGTGAAGTGTAACGGTGGAATAAAAATGAGAAAATATAATAAATCAAGCAGAATGAGGCGGGAACTCAGAGAGAAGGTAATGAAGTCTAAATAGTTAAAAGGGACCTGGAGCAGAAAGACAAGGAGTAATTTACAAAAGATAACCTAAAACAAGCTACTGGAATAGATACAGTTTCAGATGTGGTGGAAAACACATTCGAATATTAATAAAAAATAATTCGAATAATAATTGGGACAAAAATGGCGTCTTTTATACGCTTTTGTCGCTCCGTTTGGTGATCGTACTTTGATAGGCTTCTTAATAATGGATATTTCGGTATTTACGAAGTTTAATTTACATTCGATCTGTCAGGAGGGTCATATTTACAAGTGGGGATACTTAAGAATGTAGATGGAACACGACTTGACCAGACGTGAAATGTAACTGTGGTATAAAAATGAAAAAAATATATATACATACATCAAGCAGAATGAGGCGGGATTTCAGAAAGAAGGTATTGAAGTGTAAATAGTTGAAAGGGACCTGGAGGAGAAAGACAAGGAGTAATTAACAAAACACAACCTAAAACAAGCTACTGGAATAGTTACAGTTTCAGATGTGGTGGAAAACACATTCGAATATTAATAAAAAACAATTATAATAATAATTGGGACAAAAATGTCGTCTTTTCTTCGCTTTTTTCGCTCCGCTTTTTTCATCGTACTTTGATAAGCTTCCTAATAATGAATTTGTCGTTATTTAGGATGTTTAAATTACATTCGATCTGTGAGGGAGGTCGAATTTACAAGTGGGGATACCTGCGATTTTAGATGGAACACGACTTGACCAGATGTGAAGTGTAACTGTGGTATAAAAATGATAAAATATAATAAATCAAGCAGAATGAGGCGGGAACTCACCGAGAAGGTAAAGAAGTGTAAATAGTTAAAAGGGAGCTGGAGCAGAAAGACAAGGAGTAATTTACAAAAACAAACTTAAAACCAAGCTACTGGAATAGTTACAGTTTCAGATGTGGTGGAAAACACATTCGAATATTAATAAATAAAAAAAAAAATAATAATAATAATAATAATTGGGACAAGAATGGCGTCTTTTATACGCTTTTGTCGCTCCGTTTGGTCATTGTACTTTGATAGGTTTCTTAATAATGGATATGTCGGTATTTACGAAGTTTAATTTACATTCGATCTGTCAGGAGGGTCGTATTTACAAGTGGGGATACTTGGGAATGTAGATGGAACACGACTTGACCAGATGTGAAGTGTAACTGTGGTATAAACATGAGAAAATATAATAAATCAAGCAGAATGAGACGGGAACTCAGCGAGAAGGTAAAGAAGTGTAAATAGTTAAAAGGGAACTAGAGTAGAAAGACAAGGAGTAATTAACAAACCACCACCCAATACCAAGCTACTGGAATAGTTACAGTTTCATATTTGGTGTAAAACACATTGTAATATGCAATAATAATAATAATAATAATAATAATAATAATAATAATAATAATTGGGATAAAAAGTGCGTCTTTTACATGCTTTTTCGCTCCGTTTGGTCATCGTACTTTGATAGGCTTCTTAATAATGGATAAGTCGGTATTTAGGAAGTGTAAATTACATTCGATCTGTCAGGGAGATCGAATTTACAAGTGGGGATACTTGGGATAGTAGATCGAACACAACTTGACCAGATGTGAAGTGTAACTTTGGTATAAAAATGATAAAATATGATAAATCAAGCAGAATGAGGCGGGATTTCAGCAAGAAGGTAGTGAAGTGTAAATAGTTGAAAGGGACCTGGAGCAGAAAGACAAGGAGGAATTTACAAAACACAACCTAAAACCAAGCTACTGGAATATTTACAGTTTCAGATGTGGTGGAAAACACATTCGAATATTAATAAAAAATAATTATAATAATAAATGGGACAAAAATGGCGTCTTTTATATGATTTTGTCGCTCCGTTTGGTCATCGTACATTGATAGGCTTCTTAATAATAGATATTTCGGTATTTACGAAGTTTAATTTACATTCGATGTGTCAGGAAGGTCATATTTACAAGTGGGGATACTTGGGAATGTAGACGGAACAAGACTTGACCAGATGTGAAGTGTAACTGTGGAATAAAAATGAGAAAATATAATAAATCAAGCAGAATGAAGCGAGGACTAAGCGAGAAAGTAGTGAAGTGTAAATAGTTAAAAGGGACCTGGAGGAGAGAGACAAGTAGTACTAAACAAACACAACCTAAAACCAAGCTACTGGAATAGTAACAGTTTCAGATGTGGTGGAAAACACATTCGAATATTAATAAAAAAATAATTCGAATAATAATTTGGAAAAAACAGCGTCTTTTATTAGCATTTGTCGCTCCGTTTGGTCATCGTACTTTGATAGGCTTCTAAATAGTGGATGTTAAGGTATTTAGGAAGTTTAAATTACATTCGATCTATGAGGGAGGTCGAATTTACAAGTGGGATAACTTGCGATTGTAGATGGAACACGACCTGACCAGATGTGAAGTGTAACGGTGGTATAAAAATGATAAAATATAATAAATCAAGCAGTATGAGGCGGGAACTAAGCGAGAAGGTAGTGAAGTGAAAATAGTTAAATGGGAGCTGGAGAAGAAAAACACGGAATATTTAACAAAACACCACCTAATACCAAGCTACTGGAATAGTTACAGTTTCATATTTGGTGTAAAACACATTGTAATATGCAAAAATAATCATAATAATAATAATTGGGACAAAAAGTGCGTCTTTTATACGCTTTTGGCGCTCCGTTTAGTCACCGTACATTGATAAGCTTGTTAATAATGGATATTTCGGTATTAACGAAGTTTAATTTACATTCGATCTGACAGGAGGGTTATATTTAGAAGTGGGGATACTTGGGAATGTAGATGGAACACGACTTGACCAGTTGTGAAGTGTAACTGTGGTATAAAAATGAAAAAAATATACATACATCAAGCAGAATGAGGTGGGATTTCAGCAAGAAGGTATTGAAGTGAAAATAGTTAAAAGGGAACTGGAGGAGAAAAACAAGGAATAATTAACAAAACACCACCTAATACCAAGCTACTGGCACAGAAACAGTTTCATATGTGTTGTAAAAAACATTGTAATATGAAAAAATAATAGTAATAATAATTGGCACAAAAAGTGCATCTTTTACATGCTTTTTCGCTCCGTTTGGTCATCGTACTTTGATAGGCTTCTTAATAAAGGATAAGTCGGTATTTAGGAAGTTCAAATTACATTCGATCTGTCAGGGAGATCGAATTTATAAGTGGGGATACTTGGGAATGTAGATGGAACACGACTTGACCAGATGTGAAGTGTAACTGTGGTATAAACATGAGAAAATATAATAAATCAAGCAGAATGAGACGGGAACTCAGCGAGAAGGTAAAGAAGTGTAAATAGTTAAAAGGGAACTAGAGTAGAAAGACAAGGAGTAATTAACAAACCACCACCCAATACCAAACTACTGGAATAGTTACAGTTTCATATTTGGTGTAAAACACATTGTAATATGCAAAAATAATAATAATAATAATAATAATAATAATTGGGACAAAAAGTGCGTCTTTTACATGCTTTTTCGCTCCGTTTGCTCATCGTACTTTGATAGGCTTCTTAATAATGGATAAGTCGGTATTTAGGAAGTGTAAATTACATTCGATCTGTCAGGGAGATCGAATTTACAAGTGGGGATACTTGGGATAGTAGATGGAACACAACTTGATCAGATATGAAGTGTAACTGTGGTATAAAAATGATAAAATATAATAAATCAAGCAGAATGAGGCGGGAACTCAGCGAGAAGGTATTGAAGTGTAAATAGTTAAAAGGGACCTGGAGAAAAAAAGACAAGGAGTACTAAACAAAACTCAACCTAAAACCAAGCTACTGGAATAGTTACAGTTTCAGATGTGGTGGAAAACACATTCGAATATTAATAAAAAATATTTATAATAATAGCTGGGACAAAACTGGCGTCTTTTATATACGATTTTCTCGCTCCGCTTGGTCATCTTACTTTGATAGGCTTCTTAATAATGGATATTTCGGAATTTAGGAAGTTTAATTTACATTCGATCTGTCAGGAAGGTCATATTTACAAGTGTGGGGGGGGGGGGGGGGGGCGGCGCCGCAGGGCTGACATAATAAACAAAACACAACATAAAACCAAGCTACTGGAATAGTTACAGTTTCAGATGTGGTGGAAAACATATTCGCATATTAATATAAAATAATTAGAATAATAATTGGGACACAAATTGAGTCTTTTACACGCTTTTGTCGCTCCGTTTGGTCATCGCACTTTGATAGGCTTCTTAATAATGGATATTTCGGAATTTAGAAAGTTTAATTTACATTCGATCTGTCAGGAAGGTCATGTTTACAAGTGGGGATACTTGGGAATGTAGATGGAACAAGACTTGACCAGATGTGAAGTGCAACTGTATTATAAAAATGAAAAAGATATACATACATGAAGCAGAATGAGGCGGGAACTCACCGAGAAGGTAAAGAAGTGTAAATAGTTAAAAGGGACCTGGAGAATAAAAACAAGGATTAATTAACAAAACACAACCTAATGCCAAGCTACTGGAATAGATACAGTTTCATATTTGGTGTAAGACACATTGTAATATGCAAAAATAATCAAAATAATAATAATTGGGGGGAAAATGGCGTCTTTTATACGCTTTTGTCGCTCCGTTTGGTCATCCTACTTTGATAAGCTTCCTAATAATGGATTTGTCTTCATTTAGAAATTTTAAATTACATTCGATCTGTCAGGGAGGTCGAATTTACAAGTGGGGATACTTGGGATTGTAGATGGAACACAACTTGACCAGATGTGAAGTGTAACTGTGGTATAAAAATGATAATATATAATAAATCAAGCAGATTGAGGCGGGAACTCAGCGAGAACTTAATGAAGTGTAAATAGTTAAAAGGGAGCTGGAGCAGAAAGACAAGGAGTAATTTACAAAAAACAAACCTAAAACCAAGCTACTGGAATAGTTACAGTTTCAGATGTTGTGGAAAACACATTCGAATATTAATAAAAATTAATTATAATAATAATAATAATAATAATAATTGGGACAAGAATGGCGTCTTTTATACGCTTTTGTCGCTCCGTTTGGTCATCGTACTTTGATAGGCTTCTTAATAATGGATATGTCGGTATTTACGAAGTTTAATTTACATTCGATCTGTCAGGAGGGTCGTATTTACAAGTGGGGATACTTGGGAATGTAGATGGAACACGACTTGACCAGATGTGAAGTGTAACTGTGGTATAAACATGAGAAAATATAATAAATCAAGCAGAATGAGGCGGGAACTCAGCGAGAAGGTAAAGAAGTGTAAACAGTTAAAAGGGAACTAGAGTAGAAAGACAAGGAGTAATTAACAAACCACCACCCAATACCAAGCTAATGGAATAGTTACAGTTTCATATTTGGTGTCAAACACATTGTAATATGCAAAAGTAATCATAATAATAAAAATTGGGACAAAATGGCGTCTTTTATACGCTTTTGTCGCTCCGATTGGTCATCGTACTTTGATAAGCTTCCTAATAATGAATTTGTCGTTAATAAGGAAGTTCAAATTACATTCGATCTTTCAGGGAGATCGAATTTACAAGTGGGGATACTTGGGATTGTAGATGGAACACTACTTGACCAGATATGAAGTGTAACTGTGGTATAAAAATGATAAAATATAATAAATCAAGCAGAATGAGGCGGGAACTCAGCGAGAAGGTATTGAAGTGTAAATAGTTAAAAGGGACCTGGAGAAAAAAAGACAAGGAGTACTAAACAAAACTCAACCTAAAACCAAGCTACTGGAATAGTTACAGTTTCAGATGTGGTGGAAAACACATTCGAATATTAATAAAAAATATTTATAATAATAGCTGGGACAAAACTGGCGTCTTTTATATACGATTTTCTCGCTCCGCTTGGTCATCTTACTTTGATAGGCTTCTTAATAATGGATATTTCGGAATTTAGGAAGTTTAATTTACATTCGATCTGTCAGGAAGGTCATATTTACAAGTGGGAATACTTGGGAATGTAGATGGAACAAGACTTGACCAGATGTGAAGTAAACTGTGGAATAAAAATGAGAAAATATACTAAATCAAGTAGAATGAAGCGAGAACTAAGCGAGAAGGTAGTGAAGTGTAAATAGTTAAAAGGGACCTGGAGGAGAGAGACAAGTAGTACTAAACAAACACAACCTAAAACCAAGCTACTGGAATAGTAACAGTTTCAGATATGGTGGAAAAAACATTCGAATATTAATAAAAAAAAAATTCGAATAATAATTTGGAAAGAACAGCGTCTTTTATTAGCATTTGTCGCTCCGCTTGGTCATCTTACTTTGATAGGCTTCTAAATAGTGGATGTTTCGGTATTTAGGAAGATTAAATTACATTCGATCTATCAGGGAGGTCGAATTTACATGTGGGATAACTTGCGATTGTAGATGGAACACGACCTGACCAGATGTGAAGTGTAACTGTGGTATAAAAATGATAAAATATAATAAATCAAGCAGTATGAGGCGGGAACTAAGCAAGAAGGTAGTGAAGTGAAAATAGTTAAATGGGAGCTGGAGAAGAAAAACAAGGAATATTTAACAAAACACCACCTAATACCAAGCTACTGGAATAGTTACAGTTTCATATTTGGTATAAAACACATTGTAATATGCAAAAATAATCATAATAATAATAATTGGGACAAAAAGTGCGTCTTTTACATGCTTTTTCGCTCCGTTTGGTCATCGTACTTTGATAGGCTTCTTAATAATGGATAAGTCGGTATTTAGGAAGTGTAAATTACATTCGATCTGTCAGGGAGATCGAATTTACAAGTGGGGATACTTGGGATAGTAGATGGAACACAACTTGACCAGATGTGAAGTGTAACTTTGGTATAAAAATGATAAAATATGATAAATCAAGCAGAATGAGGCGGGATTTCAGCAAGAAGGTAGTGAAGTGTAAATAGTTGAAAGGGACCTGGAGGAGAGAGACAAGGAGTATTTAACAAAACACAACCTAAAACCAAGCTACAGGAATAGTTACAGTTTCAGATGTGGTGGAAAACACATTCGAATATTAATAAAAAATAATTATAATAATAATTGGGCAAACAATGGCGTCTTTTATACGCTTTGTCGCTCCGTTTAGTCATCGTACATTGATAAGCTTGTAAATAATAGATATTTCGGTATTAACAAAGTTTAATTTACATTCGATCTGTCAGTAGGGTCATATTTACAAGTGGGGATACTTGGGAATGTAGATGTAACACGACTTGACCAGATGTGAAGTGTAACTGTGGTATAAAAATGATAAAATATAATAAATCAAGCAGAATGAGGAGAGAACTCAGCGAGAAGGTATTGAAATGTAAATATTTTAAAGGGACCTGGAGCAGAAAGACAAGGAGGAATTTACAAAACAGAACATAAAACCAAGCTACAGGAATAGTTACAGTTTCAGATGTGGTGTAAAACACATTGGAAAATTAATAAAAAAAAATAATTAGAATAATAATTGGGACAAAAAAGGCATCTTTCACACGTTTTTGTCGCTCCGCTTGGTCATCTTACTTTGATAGGCTTCTTAATAATGGATATTTCGGTATTTAGGAAATTTAATTTACATTCGATCTGTCAGGAGGGTCATATTTAGAAGTGGGGATACTGGGGAATGTAGATGGAACACGACTTGACCAGTTGTGAAGTGTAACTGTGGTATAAACATGAGAAAATATAATAAATCAAGCAGTATGAGGCGGGAACTAAGCGAGAAGGTAGTGAAGTGAAAATAGTTAAATGGGAGCTGGAGAAGAAAAACAAGGAATATTTAACAAAACACCACCTAATACCAAGCTACTGGAATAGTTACAGTTTCATATTTGGTGTAAAACACATTGTAATATGCAAAAATAATCATAATAATAATAATTGGGACAAAAAGTGCGTCTTTTATACGCTTTTGTCGCTCCGTTTAGTCATCGTACATTGATAAGCTTGTTAATAATGGATATTTCGGTATTAACGAAGTTTAATTTACATTCGATCTGTCAGGAGGGTCATATTTAGAAGTGGGGATACTTGGGAATGTAGATGGAACACGACTTGACCAGTTGTGAAGTGTAACTGTGGTATAAAAATGAAAAAAATATACATACATCAAGCAGAATGAGGTGGGATTTCAGCAAGAAGGTATTGAAGTGAAAATAGTTAAAAGGGAACTGGAGGAGAAAAACAAGGAATAATTAACAAAACACCACCTAATACCAAGCTACTGGCACAGAAACAGTTTCATATGTGTTGTAAAAAACATTGTAATATGAAAAAATAATAGTAATAATAATTGGCACAAAAAGTGCATCTTTTACATACTTTTTCGCTCCGTTTGGTAATCGTACTTTGATAGGCTTCTTAATAATGGATAAGTCGGTATTTAGGAAGTTCAAATTACATTCGATCTGTCAGGGAGATCGAATTTATAAGTGGGGATACTTGGGATGGTAGATGGAACACAACTTGACCAGATGTGAAGTGTAACTGTGGTATAAACATGAGAAAATATAATAAATTAAGCAGAATGAGGCGGGACCTCAACGAGAAGGCAATGAAGTGTCAATAGTTAAAAGTGACCTGGAGAAGAAGGACAATGAGTAATTAACAAAAACAACCTAAAACCAAGCTACTGGAATAGTTACAGTTTCAGATGTGGTGGAAAACACATTCGAATATTAAAAAAATAATAATAATAATTGGGACAAAAATGACGTCTTTTAGACGCTTTTGTCGCTCCTTTTGGTCATCGTACTTTGATAGGCTTCCTAATAATGGATTTGTCTTAATTTAGAAATTTTAAATTACATTCGATCTGTCAGGGAGGTCGAATTTACAAGTTGGGATACTTGGGATTGTAGATGGAACACAACTTGACCAGATGTGAAGTGTAACTGTGGTATAAACATGATAATATATAATAAATCAAGCAGATTGAGGCGGGAACTCAGCGAGAAGGTAAAGAAGTGTAAATAGTTAAAAGGGACCTGGAGAATAAAAACAAGGAATAATTTACAAAAAACAAACCTAAAACCAAGCTACTGGAATAGTTACAGTTTCAGATGTGGTGGAAAACACATTCGAATATTAATAAAAAAATAAATAAAAAAAAAAAAATAATAATAATAATAATAATTGGGACAAGAATGGCGTCTTTTATACGCTTTTGTCGCTCCGTTTAGTCATCGTACTTTGATAGGCTTCTTAATAATGGATATGTCGGTATTTACGAAGTTTAATTTACATTCGATCTGTCAGGAGGGTCGTATTTACAAGTGGGGATACTTGGGAATGTAGATGGAACACGACTTGACCAGATGTGAAGTGTAACTGTGGTATAAACATGAGAAAATATAATAAATCAAGCAGAATGAGACGGGAACTCAGCGAGAAGGTAAAGAAGTGTAAATAGTTAAAAGGGAACTAGAGTAGAAAGACAAGGAGTAATTAACAAACCACCACCCAATACCAAGCTTCTGGAATAGTTACAGTTTCATATTTGGTGTAAAACACATTGTAATATGCAAAAGTAATCATAATAATAAAAATTGGGACAAAAATGGCGTCTTTTATACGCTTTTGTCGCTCCGATTGGTCATCGTACTTTGATAGGCTTCCTAATAATGAATTTGTCGTTAATAAGGAAATTCAAATTACATTCGATCTTTCAGGGAGATCGAATTTACAAGTGGGGATACTTGGGATTGTAGATGGAACACAACTTGACCAGATGTGAAGTGTAACTGTGGTATAAAAATGATAAAATATAATAAATCAAGCAGTATGAGGCGGGAACTAAGCAAGAAGGTAGTGAAGTGAAAATAGTTAAATGGGAGCTGGAGAAGAAAAACAAGGAATATTTAATAAAACACCACCTAATACCAAGCTACTGGAATAGTTAAAGTTTCATATTTGGTATAAAACACATTGTAATATGCAAAAAATAATCATAATAATAATAATTGGGACAAAAAGTGCGTCTTTTACATGCTTTTTCGCTCCGTTTGGTCATCGTACTTTGATAGGCTTCTTAATAATGGATAAGTCGGTATTTAGGAAGTGTAAATTACATTCGATCTGTCAGGGAGATCGAATTTACAAGTGGGGATACTTGGGATAGTAGATGGAACACAACTTGACCAGATGTGAAGTGTAACTTTGGTATAAAAATGATAAAATATGATAAATCAAGCAGAATGAGGCGGGATTTCAGCAAGAAGGTAGTGAAGTGTAAATAGTTGAAAGGGACCTGGAGGAGAGAGACAAGGAGTATTTAACAAAACACAACCTAAAACCAAGCTACAGGAATAGTTACAGTTTCAGATGTGGTGGAAAACACATTCGAATATTAATAAAAAATAATTATAATAATAATTGGGCAAACAATGGCGTCTTTTATACGCTTTTGTCGCTCCGTTTAGTCATCGTACATTGATAAGCTTGTAAATAATAGATATTTCGGTATTAACAAAGTTTAATTTACATTCGATCTGTCAGTAGGGTCATATTTACAAGTGGGGATACTTGGGAATGTAGATGTAACACGACTTGACCAGATGTGAAGTGTAACTGTGGTATAAAAATGATAAAATATAATAAATCAAGCAGAATGAGGCGGGAACTCAGCGAGAAGGTATTGAAATGTAAATATTTTAAAGGGACCTGGAGCAGAAAGACAAGGAGGAATTTACAAAACAGAACATAAAACCAAGCTACAGGAATAGTTACAGTTTCAGATGTGGTGTAAAACACATTGGAAAATTAATAAAAAAAAATAATTAGAATAATAATTGGGACAAAAAAGGCATCTTTCACACGTTTTTGTCGCTCCGCTTGGTCATCTTACTTTGATAGGCTTCTTAATAATGGATATTTCGGTATTTAGGAAATTTAATTTACATTCGATCTGTCAGGAGGGTCATATTTAGAAGTGGGGAGACTTGGGAATGTAGATGGAACACGACTTGACCAGTTGTGAAGTGTAACTGTGGTACAAAAATGAAAAAAATATACATACATCAAGCAGAATGAGGAGGGATTTCAGCAAGAAGGTATTGAAGTGAAAATAGTTAAAAGGGAACTGGAGGAGAAAAACAAGGAATAAATAACAAAACACCACCTAATACCAAGCTACTGGCACAGAAACAGTTTCATATGTGTTGTATAAAACATTGTAATATGAAAAAATAATAGTAATAATAATTGGCACAAAAAGTGCATCTTTTACATGCTTTTGTCGCTCCGTTTGGTCATCGGACTTTGATAGGCTTCCTAAAAATGGATAAGTCGGTATGTAGAAAGTTTAAATTACATTCGATCTGTCAGGGAGATCGAACTTACAAGTGGGGATACTTGGGATTGTAGATGGAACACAACTTGACCAGATATGAAGTGTAACTGTGGTATAAACATGAGAAAATATAATAAATCAAGCAGTATGAGGCGGGAACTAAGCGAGAAGGTAGTGAAGTGAAAATAGTTAAATGGGAGCTGGAGAAGAAAAACAAGGAATATTTAACAAAACACCACCTAATACCAAGCTACTGGAATAGTTACAGTTTCATATTTGGTGTAAAACACATTGTAATATGCAAAAATAATCATAATAATAATAACTGGGACAAAAAGTGCGTCTTTTATACGCTTTTGTCGCTCCGTTTAGTCATCGTACATTGATAAGCTTGTTAATAATGGATATTTCGGTATTAACGAAGTTTAATTTACATTCGATCTGTCAGGAGGGTCATATTTAGAAGTGGGGATACTTGGGAATGTAGATGGAACACGACTTGACCAGTTGTGAAGTGTAACTGTGGTATAAAAATGAAAAAAATATACATACATCAAGCAGAATGAGGTGGGATTTCAGCAAGAAGGTATTGAAGTGAAAATAGTTAAAAGGGAACTGGAGGAGAAAAACAAGGAATAATTAACAAAACACCACCTAATACCAAGCTACTGGCACAGAAACAGTTTCATATGTGTTGTAAAAAACATTGTAATATGAAAAAATAATAGTAATAATAATTGGCACAAAAAGGGCATCATTTACATACTTTTTCGCTCCGTTTGGTCATCGTACTTTGATAGGCTTCTTAATAATGGATAAGTCGGTATTTAGGAAGTTCAAATTACATTCGATCTGTCAGGGAGATCGAATTTATAAGTGGGGATACTTGGGATGGTAGATGGAACACAACTTGACCAGATGTGAAGTGTAACTGTGGTATAAACATGAGAAAATATAATAAATTAAGCAGAATGAGGCGGGACCTCAACGAGAAGGCAATGAAGTGTCAATAGTTAAAAGTGACCTGGAGAAGAAGGACAATGAGTAATTAACAAAAACAACCTAAAACCAAGCTACTGGAATAGTTAAAGTTTCAGATGTGGTGGAAAACACATTCGAATATTAAAAAAATAATAATAATAATTGGGACAAAAATGACGTCTTTTAGACGCTTTTGTCGCTCCGTTTGGTCATCGTACTTTGATAGGCTTCCTAATAATGGATTTGTCTTAATTTAGAAATTTTAAATTACATTCGATCTGTCAGGGAGGTCGAATTTACAAGTTGGGATACTTGGGATTGTAGATGGAACACAACTTGACCAGATGTGAAGTGTAACTGTGGTATAAACATGATAATATATAATAAATCAAGCAGATTGAGGCGGGAACTCAGCGAGAAGGTAAAGAAGTGTAAATAGTTAAAAGGGACCTGGAGAATAAAAACAAGGAATAATTTACAAAAAACAAACCTAAAACCAAGCTACTGGAATAGTTACAGTTTCAGATGTGGTGGAAAACACATTCGAATATTAATAAAAAAAAAATAAATAAAAAAATAATAATAATAATAATAATTGGGACAAGAATGGCGTCTTTTATACGCTTTTGTCGCTCCGTTTAGTCATCGTACTTTGAAAGGCTTCTTAATAATGGATATGTCGGTATTTACGAAGTTTAATTTACATTCGATCTGTCAGGAGGGTCGTATTTACAAGTGGGGATACTTGGGAATGTAGATGGAACACGACTTGATCAGATGTGAAGTGTAACTGTGGAATAAACATGAGAAAATATAATAAATCAAGCAGAATGAGACGGGTACTCAGCGAGAGGGTAAAGAAGTGTAAATAGTTAAAAGGGAACTAGAGTAGAAAGACAAGGAGTAATTAACAAACCACCACCCAATACCAAGCTTCTGGAATAGTTACAGTTTCATATTTGGTGTAAAACACATTGTAATATGCAAAAGTAATCATAATAATAAAAATTGGGACAAAAATGGCGTCTTTTATACGCTTTTGTCGCTCCGATTGGTCATCGTACTTTGATAGGCTTCCTAATAATGAATTTGTCGTTAATAAGGAAGTTCAAATTATATTCGATCTTTCAGGGAGATCGAATTTACAAGTGGGGATACTTGGGATTGTAGATGGAACACTACTTGACCAGATGTGAAGTGTAACTGTGGTATAAAAATGATAAAATATAATAAATCAAGCAGTATGAGGCGGGAACTAAGCAAGAAGGTAGTGAAGTGAAAATAGTTAAATGGGAGCTGGAGAAGAAAAACAAAGAATATTTAACAAAACACCACCTAATACCAAGCTACTGGAATAGTTACAGTTTCATATTTGGTGTAAAACACATTGTAATATGCAAAAATAATCATAATAATAATAATTGGGGAAAAAGTAGCGTCTTTTGTTAGCTTTTGTCGCTCCGTTTGGTCATTGTACTTTGATAGGCTTCTTAATAATGGATATTTCGGTATTTAGGAAGTTTAAATTACATTCGATCTATGAGAGAGGTCGAATTTACAAGTGGGATAACTTGCGATTGTAGATGGAACACGACCTGACCAGATGTGAAGTGTAACTGTGGTATAAAAATGATAAAATATGATAAATCAAGCAGAATGAGGCGGGATTTCAGCAAGAAGGTAGTGAAGTGTAAATAGTTAAAAGTGACCTGGAGGAGAGAGACAATGAGTATTTAACAAAACACCACCTAATACCAGGCTACTGGCACAGAAACAGTTTCATATGTGTTGTATAAAACATTGTAATATGAAAAAATAATAGTAATAATAATTGGCACAAAAAGTGCATCTTTTACATGCTTTTTCGCTCCGTTTGGTCATCGTACTTTGATAGGCTTCTTAATAATGGATAAGTCGGTATTTAGGAAGTTTAAATTACATTCGATCTGTCAGGAAGATCGAATTTATAAGTGGGGATACTTGGGATGGTAGATGGAACACAACTTGACCAGATGTGAAGTGTAACTGTGGTATAAACATGAGAAAATATAATAAATCAAGCAGAATCAGGCGGGACCTCAACGAGAAGGCAATGAAGTGTCAATAGTTAAAAGTGACCTGGAGAAGAAGGACAATGAGTAATTAACAAAAACAACCTAAAACCAAGCTACTGGAATAGTTAAAGTTTCAGATGTGGTGGAAAACACATTCGAATATTATAAAAAAAAAATAATAATAATTGGGACACAAATGGCGTCTTTTATACGCTTTTGTCGCTCCGTTTGGTCATCGTACTTTGATAGGCTTCTTAATAATGGATATTTCGGTATTTAGGAAGTTTAATTTCCATTCGATCTGTCAGAAAGGTCATATTTACAGGTGGGGATACTTGGGAATGTAGATGGAACAAGACTTGATCAGATGTGAAGTGTAACTGTGGTATAAAAATGATAAAATACAATAAATCAAGCAGAATGAGGCGGGAACTCAGCAAGAAGGTAGTGAAGTGTAAATAGTTGAAAGGGACCTGGAGGAGAGAGACAAGGAGTATTTAACAAAACACAACCTAAAACCAAGCTACAGGAATAGTTACAGTTTCAGATGTGGTGGAAAACACATTTGAATATTAATATAAAACTAATTAGAATAATAATTTGGTGAAAAATAGCGTCTTTAATTAGCTTTTGTCGCTCCGTTTGGTCATCGTACTTTGATAGGCTTCCTAATAATGGATAAGTCGGTATTTAGGAAGTTTAAATTACATTCGATCTGTCAGGGAGGTCGAATTTACAAGTAGGATAACTTGACATCGTAGATGGATCACGACTTGTCCAGATGTGAAGTGTAAGTGTAGTATAAAAATGAAAAAAAATATACATACATCAAGCAGAAAGAGGCGGGATTTCAGCAAGAAGCTATTAAAGTGTAAATACTAGAAAGCGACCTGGAGTAGAAAGACAAGGAGTAATTAACAAAACACAACCTAAAACCAAGGTACTGGCATAGTTACAGTTTCAGATGTGGTGGAAAACACATTAGAATATTAATAAAAAAATAATTATAATAATAATTGGGATAAAAAATGGCGTCTTTTATACGCTTTTGTCGCTCCGTTTGGTCATCGTACTTTGATAGGCTTCTTAATAATGGATATGTCGGTATTTACGAAGTTTAATTTACATTCGATCTGTCAGGAGGGTCGTATTTACAAGTGGGGATACTTGGGAATGTAGAAGGAACACGACTTGACCAGATGTGAAGTGTAACTGTGGTATAAACATGAGAAAATATAATAAATCAAGCAGAATGAGACGGGAACTCAGCGAGAAGGTAAAGAAGTGTAAATAGTTAAAAGGGAACTAGAGTAGAAAGACAAGGAGTAATTAACAAACCACCACCCAATACCAAACTACTGGAATAGTTACAGTTTCATATTTGGTGTAAAACACATTGTAATATGCAAAAGTAATCATAATAATAAAAATTGGGACAAAAATGGCGTCTTTTATACGCTTTTGTCGCTCCGATTGGTCATCGTACTTTGATAGGCTTCCTAATAATGAATTTGTCGTTAATAAGGAAGTTCAAATTACATTCGATCTTTCAGGGAGATCGAATTTACAAGTGGGGATACTTGGGATTGTAGATGGAACACTACTTGACCAGATGTGAAGTGTAACTGTGGTATAAAAATGATAAAATATAATAAATCAAGCAGTATGAGGCGGGAACTAAGCAAGAAGGTAGTGAAGTGAAAATAGTTAAATGGGAGCTGGAGAAGAAAAACAAAGAATATTTAACAAAACACCACCTAATACCAAGCTACTGGAATAGTTACAGTTTCATATTTGGTGTAAAACACATTGTAATATGTAAAAATAATAATAATAATAATAATAATAATAATAATTGGGACAAAAAGTGCGTCTTTTATACGCTTTTGCCGCTCCGTTTGGTCATCGTACTTTGATAGGCTTCTTAATAATGGATATGTCGGTATTTACGAAGTTTAATTTACATTCGATTTGTCAGGAGGGTCGTATTTACAAGTGGGGATACTTGGGAATGTAGATGGAACACGACTTGACCAAATGTGAAGTGTAACTGTGGTATGAACATGAGAAAATATAATAAATCAAGCAGAATGAGGCGGGACCTCAGCGAGAAGGTAAAGAAGTGTAAATAGTTAAAAGGGAACTAGAGAAGAAAGACAAGGAGTAATTAACAAACCACCACCCAATATCAAGCTACTGGAATAGTTACAGTTTCATATTTAGTGTAAAACACATTGTAATATGCAAAAGTAATCATAATAATAAAAATTGGGACAAAAATGGCGTCTTTTATACGCTTTTGTCGCTCCGATTGGTCATCGTACTTTGATAGGCTTCCTAATAATGAATTTGTCGTTAATAAGGAATTGCAAATTACATTCGATCTTTCAGGGAGATCGAATTTACAAGTGGGGATACTTGGGATTGTAGATGGAACACTACTTGAGTGTAACTGTGGTATAAAAATGATAAAATATAATAAATCAAGCAGAATGAGGCGGGAACTCAGCGAGAAGGTATTTAAGTGTAAATAGTTAAAAGGGACCTGGAGAATAAAAACAAGGAATAATTAGCAAAACAGAACCTAATAACAAAATACTGGAACAGATACAGTTTCATATTTGGTGTAAGACACATTGTAATATGCAAAAAAAATCAAAATAATAATAATTGGGGGAAAAATGGCGTCTTTTATACGCTTTTGTTGCTCCGTTTGGTCATCGTACTTTGATAGGCTTCTTAATAATGGATAAGTCGGTATTTAGAAAGTTTAAATTACATTCGATCTGTCAGGGAGGTCGAACTTACAAGTGGGGATACTTGGGAATGTAGATGGAACACGACTTGACCAGTTGTGAAGTGTAACTGTGGTATAAAAATGAAAAAAATATACATACATCAAGCAGAATGAGGTGGGATTTGAGTAAGAAGGTATTGAAGTGAAAATAGTTAAAAGGGAAATGGAGGAGAAAAACAAGGAATAATTAACAAAACACCACCTAATACCAAGCTACTGGCACAGAAACAGTTTCATATGTGTTGTATAAAACATTGTAATATGAAAAAATAATAGTAATAATAATTGGCACAAAAAGTGCATCTTTTACATGCTTTTTCGCTCCGTTTGGTCATCGTACTTTGATAGGCTTCTTAATAATGGATAAGTCGGTATTTAGGAAGTTTAAATTACATTCGATCTGTCAGGGAGATCGAATTTATAAGTGGGGATACTTGGGATGGTAGATGGAACACAACTTGACCAGATGTGAAGTGTAACTGTGGTATAAACATGAGAAAATATAAAAAAACAAGCAGAATGAGGCGGGACCTCAACGAGAAGGCAATGAAGTGTCAATAGTTAAAAGTGACCTGGAGAAGAAGGACAATGAGTAATTAACAAAAACAACCTAAAACCAAGCTACTGGAATAGTTAAAGTTTCAGATGTGGTGGAAAACACATTCGAATATTAATAAAAAATAATAATAATAATTGGGACACAAATGGCGTCTTTTATACGCTTTTGTCGCTCCGTTTGGTCATCGTACTTTGATAGGCTTCCTAATAATGGATAAGTCGGTATTTAAGAAGTTTAAATTACATTCGATCTGTCAGGGAGGTCGAATTTACAAGTGGGATAACTTGACATCCTAGATGGATCACGACTTGTCAAGATGTGAAGTGTAAGTGTAGTATAAAAATGAAAAAAATATACATACATCAAGCAGAATGAGGCGGGATTTCAGCAAGAAGCTATTAAAGTGTAAATACTTGAAAGCGACCTGGAGTAGAAAGACAAGGAGTAATTAACAAAACACAACCTAAAACCAAGCTACTGGCATAGTTACAGTTTCAGATGTGGTGGAAAACACATTAGAATATTAATAAAAAAATAATTATAATAATAATTGGGATAAAAAATGGCGTCTTTTATACGCTTTTGTCGCTGCGATTGGTCATCGTACTTTGATAGGCTTCTTAATAATGGATATTTCGATATTAACGAATTTTAATTTACATTAGATCTGTCAGTAGGGTCATATTTACAAGTGGAGATACTTGGGAATGTAGATGGAACACGACTTGACCAGATGTGAAGTGTAACTGTGGTATAAAAATGATAAAATATACATACATCAAGCAGAATGACCATTACAAACTGCATTCGATCAGCGAGTGAGGTCGTATGTACTAGTGGGAAACTCGAAATCTTTGATGTAATGTATAATTGTGGTATAAAAGTGTGTGTGTATATATATATATATATACACACACACACACATATATCATGCAGAATTAGCGGTAAACTCAGAAGGCATCAAAGAATAACACATTAAAGAGGGAGCTGGAGGAGGTGATCAAGATGTGAATAAATAACACCTAAAATTGAGCTATTGCAGTTGGTTCATTTCAACCTGTGTTTAAAAACACATTTTAATAATAATAAAAATAATCATAATAATAACTGAAAACAATCTCACCTTTTACACGCTGTTTCCGCTCTGTTGGGTCATGGGACATGGCTAGGATGTTTAAAAAGGGGATCGAATATGTCGTTTAAATCAATTGTAAATAATATTCGATCAACCAATAAGGTCCTAGTAACAAGTGGGAAACCCTGGATTAAGGGATTAAGTAGGCAGGGCTTGCAGCACACCAGTGTTGGGTTCATTTCAAACCCACCCTGAGTGGAGAGGAAGGAAAACTGGCCCCACCCAGACTTATAACTCTCTGTATGTTACACTGCAGATAAGACATTTACAACTGGGGTTCACAATGATGGTGACCATTGGTCAGTTCCTGATTGGATAACGTGGAAATATGCTGATTAACTGAGTTACCATCAACGTGAAATCTGGAGCATCAAGCTAAGATGGACGGGAGAAGCAGTGACCTCTGTTTGAGGGTAGATTCAGGAGGGTTTACTCTCTGTAATCAAAAAACTGCAGTAGGTGTGATACTCTTCCCACACTGCACCCATGTGCTAGTACAGGCTGACCCACATCTGCAGCTGTTCTTTTCTCTCTATGAGGTTCTAGGTAGTTCAGTGCTGGTTTTCAGGTTCAGGGTAAGTGCCGTTGACTCTAAGCTGATTACAGACAGCTGTTCAGAATATTCTCTGATCAGTTTAACTGGAGAACTTTACTTCCTGTGTTTACTGACTTTCACACTGACGGTCAGCATTGGTCAGGTCGTCTAGGTGAAATGGTCATTTTCTGAGGAAGCCTGAAGTCTGGATCTCTCGAAATCTGAGTTTTTCCTCATGTTAGTCAAACAGGCTCTGCTATAAAAAAATAAAATAAAATAAAAATAAAAAAAAATAAAAAAAAAACTCCACTGGCAGGTACTTCAGTACTAGTCTTCACCTTCATGGTAACTTTTGATCATATCCCAGCTTACCTGATCTGTAAGGACCTATAAAGCATGAGGAGCATTCAACATCCAGCCTTCATTCATCCTACAGTAAAACAGCCATCTGCACCACAGCGCCACCCCCAGGCTGTGATTGGTTTAGTGCGTGGTCTTCTGATCTACAGTAGATGCTCCAGTGCTACTCTGACTGTTAGATCCCAAATGCTGCCATAATAGATCCTATTTAACCCATTTAAGACAAATGTTTGTGCAGATATTTGCATATATTATAATCTATATATAAATATATTTGCATACTCAAACAAATGTAGCAAATTTAAATGAATGTAACCTGTATGTCTTACCAGCGTGTGCACAAATCCAGAGTCACACAGTTTAATCACGTTACAACAAATTACATTTATATACACTGTGTTGACAAAAGTATGTGGACACCTGCTCATGCAACGTCCAAAATCGAGAGCGGTAGCCAGGAGTTTGTCCTCATTTACTGCTGTAAAATGAATTTTGAAAAAGTTGATTGCATTCAACCTTTAGTGGGAGTATCAATGAGGTCAAATCCTGTGTTTCTCCACTCTATACTCCAGACCGTTCAATACTCACACCATCTCATCACCATGCTTACTAGCTGTACTACATCAGTAATTGGCCAATCAGCCAACCAGGTAAGTTGTTGGAGGGAGAGTGTCTGTAAAGGACAGGAAGAAGAAGGCCTCCACAGTCAGGTAGGCTACTCCAACTTTATAAACGATGGAAAGTGTAAAGATCAGAACAAGGACAGGATCTTCAGCACGTCCAGAGACTCTCCCAGCTTCACCTCTAAACCTATGGAGGAGAAACTGTTCACGGTTTAAATGTTAGTGTGGAGAACAGGAGCAGAACAGCACTGGAGTTGCTAGCATACATGCTAACAGTGTTTGCATTAGCTTCCCGGCTAGCTGGCTAGGACAGATCAACTCCGTAAATTGAACCTTTTATAGATTCTCAGTAAAAGGTTCAGGTCCATCAGGACATCCAGCTCTGACTCCTGTGGGTTCGTAGCTCAAGACAGATCCTTTTTAAAGTCTGTAGTGTTGGTGTTGTAGATACAGAGAACTGTCTGTGTTCCACCTGAGGCACCCGTGGAAGCTCAGCAGCATCTGTCCTACCTCACCTGCTGCTTCTGACGTCTCCAACACCACACGCCATTGATTGTAAGCAGCGCCCCCTGGTAGAAGAGGACTAGGATAAGATTGGACTCTCTGGAGCAGAAAAACATGAACTTACTGGCACCATGCCCAATGTCCGGCATGAGTCACCTGGATATAAAGCCCCCCACCATTGAGCTGTGGAGCAGTGTAACTGTCTTCTCTAGAACTTTTGGGATGAGGTGGAGTGGTGCTCATCCAACATACTGACTTCACTAATGTTCGTCATTGAAGGTGTTGGATAGTAATTTGGCATCCTACAGCACGCCAATCTTTATGTGTTCTGTTCATAATGCTGCTTTTCAAGCAAAATTCTTCTCTTCCTCCAGTTACTGCAAGACCCTCAAACTGAGCATATTACACTACAGTACATCTGCTGTTCCACTGGATGTTCTAAGACAAAGTGTAAACAAAGATGGCCACCCCACTTTTTAATTGAAAAGAAGGTTAGCTGAGCAGACCCCAGTAAGTTTGACAATAAGTGACAGTAAGTGAACAGCATTGTCTCAGTTGTCAGTAATAAAGTGGGAATTGTGTCTAGAACTGCTGAAATGTTCTAGATAGATTCTAATAAAATATATCCCAGCCCAAAGATTGTGAGGAAATTTTGAGAGCTTCATTCTTTTCAGCAGCTTTCATGAGCTTTTTATATTAGTATATTTAATGAGCAAACAACCAATTGCAATTAATATGAGTCTTTAAAAGGCATGTGATGTGACCGGTGTTCTCCATCGCGGTGGAGACAAGAAAAAGTGCAAAATCTGAGATTGTTCCACCATGATTGAGAAGACTGGAGCCGTAGACTAAGTCTCAGCATTGGAATGAAAAAAGGTGCTTAAAACTGAGTTTTTTTTTTCCTTCCACCTATAGCGTCTCTGGCTCTAGAAGCATTTTATTCTCCATTTGGCCTGGGGCACTCTCCGATCCACCGAGGACCAAGGAGCCCTTACCCAAAGTGGGCTAAGAACAAGATTGCATTGATTGGGCCAACCCAACTGCTCCGCTTTTCTGAGTGGAAGACGAAGGCAGGCCAACCCCATTCTTGAGTGGGACTTGAACACACTGACACTAAGTGGAGGTCAAGACAAACTGGGGCAACTCAAATGTATATTGTTCAGTTACTATTTTAAATCAAGGTTTCACACTGATGGTTACTTTTGCTCTTTTTAACCTGATTGGGTGAGGTGGAAATATGATGGAATTTTTTTAAACATGGATATCGTCTATAAAACAAGAGCTATGGTGTTTATTAAGGAGCACTTAAGAGCTAATAAGCTTACTTGAGAGAAAAATAAGAACATGAACCTCTTCAAACTAGATTATGTTAAGGATATAAGCGTAAGACTAGTTTTCACAGTGATGGTAACTAAGATAAACAATCTGATGTCTGGAAGAACAGAAAAACAAACAAACAAGCAAAAACTAACAAAAAAAACATAATAATAATAATAATATAAAACATAATAATGATCTCCAATGGAGATTGGAGTGTGAAGTGTGGCAATCCTGACTGCTTCCTCCCCATTTCATTTAGTCCTGTATGTGGAAAAAAGTTTACTAAAGTGGCCAGTAGGGGGAAGAACAAGGCTGTGTTTTTTTAAAAAAAAGTGGCCCATGAGGGAAAGCATTAGGAAGGGGTTGAGAAAGGGGTGTGTAAAAACTTTTCAACATATAGTGCAAATTTATCTTCAGCATGATTTCAGCAGTGTACGCTTTAATGTTTCCTGACTGCAAGCAATGTCCTTATTTATGATTCATTAATTAAAAGTTTTAACCAAACCATGAAAACTAAAGCTCTTCTACCTGCAGTGTTTCTCCACTCTGGATTCCAAACTCATTCAACACCAACACCTTCCAAACCTCATGCTAACCAGCAATCATGGAAGTCCTGCTTTAGTCTTTAGACTTTAAACTCAGCGTTGTGTCTTGCAGCGAAAGGTGTTTAATTAGTGATGAACTTTTCCAACATGATACGCCTATTAATAGTGAGCCAATTCTTAGTTAATAGTTAATTCTTTTCTGCAGATTGTGTTCCTTCCTATTCGCTGATGCTGGAACATCAACATAACTCAGAGAATGACTTCAGCTCATTCATCTGCTGACTGACAGTAAGTGAACAGCAGCAGCTCAGTAATCAAGTTGGTATTGTGTCTAGAACTAAAGAAAAGTCAATAAATATATCCCAGCACAAAATCCATAAGGAGAGTGTCTGATGATCGACATCTTCATTCTTTCAAGCAGCTTTGATGATTCTAATACTGCAGTTTTTTTTTTTCTGGTAACCTGGTTGTCAGCTGGACATGGGCTCTAAGATCTTCATCTGCTCCAAACAGTCCAGTCTAGAAGATCAGCCCGAAGGATCATTTATCTGAGTTTCTGTCAGCCCACAGTGCTTTTGTGATTACTTCCCACAATGCAAAGCATTCACTACTTTATCCACATTCTCCCACCTTTTTGGAATATATTTTCCTGTTTAATGAGCAAGCAGCCAATCGGACATAGCAATTATGATGAGTCTTTGAAAGGTGCGTGATGTAAATGGTGTTCTCAATAGAGAAGACTGGAGCAGCAAACCAAGTCTTAGCATCAGAACAGAAAACCTGCTTAAAACTTTTGGAAAAAGGAGATTTTTTTTCTTTTATCTAAAGATCTGATAGAGCGGGGTTTGTGTTTGTCGCCCTTTCAGCCAGAGACCATGTAGTGCCCCTGACTCTAGTAGCATCTCATTCTTTCTCTCTGACCCACACAGGACCAGGAAAACCCTGCCCAAAATGGACAGAGAATGAGCTTGGAGTTTTTCTTTTCTGGATCAGCCTAACTGCACCTCCCCTATGTGTGGGAGAAGAAAGAAAGTCTGAAAGATTGGGTGTGGTGGAAATATGCTAATTATCTGTCTTACCATCAACGTAAAGTCAGGTTAAGATTGAGGGGAAGGCGGTCAGCTCTGTTTGTCACTAAAGGGACAGGTAGGCATCCTGTTCTACTCTGATAATTATCTCATTGTTTCATGTGTTTTAATCACAGCTAGCAATAACTAAAATGTGGGTCAGTTCTGTGTGTAAAGCCCAACCCACATCACACACCCAGAAACACATTCACAGGTTTGCTGCTTTCTGAAGTTATAAGTAGCTCAGTGCTTATCTTTCAGTTCATGGTAGATGCTTCTAATTCCTAGAAAATTATCATCAGTGTTAAGAATAGCAATCCTTATTTGATAGAAAAACAAGAACATACATTTAACTAGTCTAGACTTGATTACGTTAAGACTGTACATTGTGAGACTAGTTTTCACAATGACGGTAACTGAGATACACTGAGTCTGAGATATGGAATATCAGGAAAAAAAAACAACCCAGAATTTTTGGAATTGTACACTGCCGGACCCACACTAAAGATAAATTTGCACTATATGTTTTAAAGTTTGTGGACACCACTTCTCAATAGCTAATCCAATTAAGTAGCTTTGGGATAAGTTGTCTAACTGGAGACCCTATACATCTAATGCTAGCATTGTGGAATGGCATCAAAGGGTATAAAGCCCCCCAGCATTGAGCTGTGGAACAGTGGAATTGTGTTCTCTGGAATGATGGTTCTCCATCTAATACTTTTCGGATGAGTTGGGGATTTGAGGATGATGAGGTGGGGTGGTAATCCAACATCCTGCACCAGAATCTAGCAAAAAGCCATCTTCCTTGGACAGTAGAAACAGTTACTCCAACAAAGGCAGGATATGCTCTTTTTCAATATCCTTGATTGTAGAATAAATAATGAATGTGCAGGTGTCCAAATAATTTTTGTCCATATAGTGTAGCTCATTAGCATTATTGAAAGTATGTAACCATGCGGGAATATGGATCTACTGCACCAGAAGTTTATTCATGTCCATTATTCTTATTCTATACTTTATTATTTTTATTATAAATGTGTGTGGTTGTTTGCTCATATGAGCAGTTTTATGTCACACACACACAATCAAATTGCTCATATGATTCTCAGACGACTAACATTGTTACCTCAGACTAAGACAGGCTACCCTTAGCTGATATATTTTATTAGTTTGATATGGGCAAAGCTACAGCACACTTTTCTGTTTGTTAGCATGTAAAACTGAACTGCCAGCAGGAGCGCTAACCCTTCATGTAGCCTACTTTGATAGCTCCCTACTTTTCCACTGTCAACTGTGAAGATTCTGAGAGCCTCGTTAAATCCTAAAAGGACATGTCAACATTAAAATACACTGGGGGGGGGGGGGGGGGGTTCTCTATAAAGCCAGCAAAGTCTCAGTTCACAGTAATAAAGTGCTATATAAATAACCAAATTTGGATTAAAGTGGGAATTGTGTCTAGAACTGCTGAAATGTTCTACATCAATATATCACAGCACAAAGATCATGAATAATGGCTTGGTGTTTGAGATCTTCAAACACTGCAGTTCTGTTTCAGGAACCTGGTTTTCAGCTGGATCTGGGCTTCTGGATCTTCATCTGCACTGAAGAGACCAGTCTGGAAGGTCAGCGTGAGGACTCATTTATCTGAGCTTCTTCCCTTAACGCAAAGCCTCCACTTCATCATCCATGCTCTCCCATTCCTTATTCTAGAAGATCAGATGGTGTGGGTTTTCTGAGCAATTCATTTTCCGTTTGGCCTGGTGCCCTCAGTAAACCACATATGACCCTCAGCCCTACGCATGCTGGGCAGATAACAAGGTTTGGTTCATTTGGGAAAGCCCCAAGACTCTTTTTCTGTCAGATGAAAAAGAAGAAGTCATGCCGTACAGAAAGTCTCTCTTCTGAATCTCCCCTGCCTAAAGAATAAATCAAATTGATCCAACCCAGACTGAGATCATATGAGCTTCAGAGCTCTGACTATTTTAGAGCAAGGTTTAACTCTGATGGTTGGTTATTACTATGGGGACAGATAGTCATCGTCGAATTACATTCGATCTGTCAGTGAGATGGTACTTACAAGTGGGGATACTTGGGATGGTAGATGGAACACGACTTGACCAGATGTGAAGTTGCTGTGGTAGAAAACAGAGAAAAAGTTACATAAATCAAGCAGAATAAGAAGAAGGTAGGTTAATGGCATGTTTTACGAGCCATTTTCGCTCTGGTTGGTCATCGCATTTTGCTAGGCTTCTTAATAATGGATATTGCGTTTTTAGGAAGTTTAAATTACATTCGATCTGTCAGTAAGGTCGTATTTACAAGTACTTGGGATTGTAGATGCAACGGGACTTGACAAGTTGTGAAGTGTAACTGTGGTATAAAAATAAAAAAAAATGTACATAAATGAAGGACAATGAGGCGGAAACTCCGCGAAATGCTTGTGAAATTTAAATAGTTAAAAGGGAGCTGGAGGAGAAGGACAAGAAATAATTAACAAAGCAACACCCATAACCAAGCTACTAAAATAGTTACAGTTTCAGATGTGGTGTAAAACACATTGTAATATGAAAACCGTAATCATAACAAAAATAACTGGCACAAAAATGGCATATTTAACACGCTGTTTTTGCTGCGTTTGGTCATCGTACTTCGATAGGCTTCTTAATAATAGATATTTCGGTATTTACGAAGTATAAATTACATTCGTTCTGTCAGTGAGGTCAAATTTACAAGTGGGGATACTTGAGATTGTAGATGGAACACGACTTGACCAGACGTTAATTGTAACGGTGGTATAAAAATAAGAAAATATAAATAAATTAAGCAGAATAAGGCGGGATTTCAGCAATAAGGTAGTGTAAATAGTTAAAAGGGAGCTGGAGGAGAAGGACAATGAATAATTAACTATTCCATTAGCTTGGTTTTATATGGTGTTTTGTTACAGTTTCAGATGTGGTGGAAAACACATTCATATATTATTAAAAAATAATTATAATAATAATTGGGACAAAAATGGCGTCTTTTATACGCTTTTGTTGCTTCGTTTGGTCATGGTACTTTGATAGGCTTCTTAATAATGGATGTGTCGTTATTTAAGAAGTTTAAATTACATTCGATCTGTCAGGGAGGTCGAATTTACAAGTGGGGATACTTGGGATTGCAGATGGAACACGATTTAACCAGAAGTGATGTCTAACTGTGGTTTTAAAATGAGAAAATATTATGAATCAAGCAGAATGAGGCGGGAACTCAGCGAGAAGTTGGTTCAGTGAAAAAGTTCAAAGGCAGCTGGAGGAGAAGGACAAGACATATTTAACAAAGCAACACCCAAAACCAAGCTACTGAAACAGTTACAGTTTTAGATGTGGTGTAAAACAGAATGTAATAGGAAAAACTTAACCATAATAATATTGGCACACAAATTGCCTCTTTAACATGCTTTTGTCGCTCCCTTTGGACATCGTACATTTGATAGGCATCGTAATAATGGATATTTTGGTATTTAGGAAGTTTAAATTACATTCGATTTGTCAGTGAGGTCGAATTTACAAGTGGGGATACTTGTGATTGTAGATGTAACAAGACTTGACTAGATGTGAAGTGTAACTGTGTTATAAAAATGAAAAATATATACATACATCAAGCAGAATGAGGCGGGATTTCAGCAAGAAGGAAGTGAAGTCTAAATAGTTGAAAGGGACCTGGAGGAGAAAGACAAGGAGTAATTAACAAAACACCACCTAATACCAAGCTACTGGAATAGTTGCAGTTTCAGATGTGTTGTAAAACACATTGTAATTTGAAAAAATAATCAGAATAATAATAATTGGCACAAAAAGTGGGACTTTTACATACTTTTTCGCTCCGTTTTGTCACAGTACTTTGATAGGCTTCCTAATAATGGATAAGTGGGTATTTAGGAAGTTTAAATTACATTCGATCTGTCAGGGAGGTCGAATTTACAAGTGGGGATACTTGGGATTGCAGATGGAACACGACTTGACCATATGTGAAGTGTAACGGTGGTATAAAAATGATAAAATATAATAAATCAAGCAAAATGAGGCGGGAACTCAGCGAGAAGGCAAAGAAGTGTAAATAGTTAAAAGGGACCTGGAGAATAAAAACAAGGAATAATTAACAAAACAGAACCTAATAACAAAATACTGGAACAGATACAGTTTCATATTTGGTGTAAGACACATTGTAATATGCAAAAATAATCAAAATAATAATAATTGGGGGGAAAATGGCGTCTTTTATACGCTTTTGTCGCTCCGTTTGGTCATCGTACTTTGATAGGCTTCCTAATAATGGATAAGTCGGTATTTAGAAAGTTTAAATTACATTCGATCTGTCAGGGAGGTCGAACTTACAAGTGGGGATACTTGGGATTGTAGATGGAACACAACTTGACCAGATGTGAAGTGTAACTGTGGTATAAACATGAGAAAATATAATAAATCAAGCAGAATGAGGCGGGAACTCAGCGAGAAGGTAAAGAAGTGTAAATAGTTAAAAGGGAACTAGAGTAGAAAGACAAGGAGTAATTAACAAACCACCACCTAATACCAAGCTACTGGAATAGTTACAGTTTCAGATGTGGTGGAAAATACATTCGAATATTAATATAAAATATTTAGAATAATAATTGGGACACAAATGGAGTCTTTTATACGCTTTTGTCGCTCCGTTTGGTCATCGTACGTTGATAGGGTTCTTAATAATGGATATTTCGGTATTTACGAAGTTTAACTTACATTCGATCTGTCAGGAAGGTTATATGTACAAGTGGGGATACTTGGGAATGTAGATGTAACTCAAATTGACCAGATGTGAAGTGTAACTATGGTATAAAAATGATAAAATAAATCAAGCAGAATGAGGCGGGAGCTCAGCGAGAAGGTAGTTAAGTGTAAATAGTTAAAAGGGACCTGGAGAAAAAAGACAAGGAGTAATGTCATGCTGGCTAGGCGAGACAAGGGAACACTCGCAGGGACAGAGCAATGCAGAGAAACAGTCTTTAATGACAAAACCAAAATGAACAAACAAACAAAACGAGGCAGCAAAGTACAGGGTCCAATAAACAGAAACAGAAAACAAACAGGTGACAACTGAAACGGGGATAAACCTGGAAAACCACCTGAGTCTGGAAAGCAGTCCGGGAGCAAAGCGAAAGGGGACAAATCAAACGGGGGGAGGAAGGCTAGAACGCAACAGAACCAACGAAACTAACAACCAAAAACCTCACCCCAAAACCGCGCTCGTCAGGCGCCGATGAACTTACTCGACTCAGGTGCAAGGGAACCGGACACCAAATCACCCTGGCAACCAACCGGTGAACCAGACAGCGAACTCCTGAACGTGAAACCGCTCCAATAGAGCATATACTACTTGAACTTGTAGACCTCCCTAGAAGTCTCCAGAACCGGAAGCCAACCTTACAGCTTGGCATCACAAGAGTAATTCTTGGCGCCGAGGCATCTGCGTTTGCTCCCTTTGTACCCCAGCACACAGGTGAAACAAATCAGACGTATACAGAAAACATGGCGCCTTACTGCGACCGCTGTCAACATAAAAGTCCTTAGTGAGAAAACCAACGGGAGGAACAGAAAGTACGTGAACACTGAAATTAACCCAACATTGACTGAAAAGTTCCGAGGAGCCTGTGGACCGCGGCCCGGAGCCGCCCCTGGGGGGGGGCGCGGCGCCGCAGGGCTGACATAATAAACAAAAAACACAACCTAATACCAAGCTACTGGAATAGTTACAGTTTCATATGTGGTGGGAAACACATTCGAATATTAATAAAAAATAATTAGAATAATAATTGGGACACAAATTGAGTCTTTTACACGCTTTTGTCGCTCCGATTGGTCATCGTACTTTGATAGGCTTCTTAATAATGGATATTTCGGAATTTAGGAAGTTTAATTTACATTCGATCTGTCAGGAAGGTCATGTTTACAAGTGGGGATACTTGGGAATGTAGATGGAACACTACTTGACCAGATATGAAGTGTAACTGTGGTATAAAAATGATAAAATATAATAAATCAAGCAGAATGAGGCGGGAACTCAGCGAGAAGGTATTGAAGTGTAAATAGTTAAAAGGGACCTGGAGAAAAAAAGACAAGGAGTACTAAACAAAACTCAACCTAAAACCAAGCTACTGGAATAGTTACAGTTTCAGATGTGGTGGAAAACACATTCGAATATTAATAAAAAATAATTATAATAATAATTGCGACAAAAATGGCGTCTTTCACACGTTTTTGTCGCTCCGCTTGGTCATCGTACTTTGATAGGCTTCTTAATAATGGTTATTTCGGTATTTAGGAAGTTTAATTTATATTCGATCTGTCAAGGAGGTCGAATTTACAAGTGGGGATACTTGGGATTGTAGATGGAACACAACTTGACCAGATGTGAAGTGTAACTGTGGTATAAAAATGATAATATATAATAAATCAAGCAGATTGAGGCGGGAACTCAGCGAGAACTTAATGAAGTGTAAATAGTTAAAAGGGAGCTGGAGCAGAAAGACAAGGAGTAATTTACAAAAAACAAACCTAAAACCAAGCTACTGGAATAGTTACAGTTTCAGATGTGGTGGAAAACACATTCGAATATTAATAAAAAATAATTATAATAATAATAATAATAATTGGGACAAGAATGGCGTCTTTTATACGCTTTTGTCGCTCCGTTTGGTCATCGTACTTTGATAGGCTTCTTAATAATGGATATGTCGGTATTTACAAAGTTTAATTTACATTCGATCTGTCAGGAGGGTCGTATTTACAAGTGGGGATACTTGAGAATGTAGATGGAACACGACTTGACCAGATGTGAAGTGTAACTGTGGTATAAACATGAGAAAATATAATAAATCAAGCAGAATGAGGCGGGACCTCAGCGAGAAGGTAAAGAAGTGTAAATAGTTAAAAGGGAACTAGAGTAGAAAGACAAGGAGTAATTAACAAACCACCACCCAATACCAAGCTACTGGAATAGTTACAGTTTCAAATTTGGTGTAAAACACATTGTAATATGCAAAAGTAATCATAATAATAAAAATTGGAACAAAAATGGCGTCTTTTATACGCTTTTGTCGCTCCGATTGGTCATCGTACTTTGATAGGCTTCCTAATAATGAATTTGGCGTTAATAAGGAAGTTCAAATTACATTCGATCTTTCAGGGAGATCGAATTTACAAGTGGGGATACTTGGGATTGTAGATGGAACACTACTTGAGTGTAACTGTGGTATAAAAATGATAAAATATAATAAATCAAGCAGAATGAGGCGGGAACTCAGGAAGAAGGTATTGAAGTGTAAATAGTTAAAAGGGACCTGGAGAAAAAAAGAAAAGGAGTACTAAACAAAACTCAACCTAAAACCAAGCTACTGGAATAGTTACAGTTTCAGATGTGGTGGAAAACACATTCGAATATTAATAAAAAGTAATTATAATAATAATTGGGACAAAAATGGCGTCTTTCACACGTTTTTGTCGCTCCGCTTGGTCATCGTACTTTGATAGGCTTCTTAATAATGGATATTTCGGAATTTAGGAAGTTTCATTTACATTCGATCTGTCAGGAAGGTCATATTTACAAGTGGGGATACTTGGGAATGTAGATGGAACAAGACTTGACCAGATGTGAAGTGCAACTGTAGTATAAAAATGAAAAAAATATACATACATCAAGCAGAATGAGGCGGGATTTCAGCAAGAAGGTATTGAAGTGTAAATAGTTGAAAGGGACCTGCAGGAGAAAGACAAGGAGGAATTTACAAAACACAACCTAAAACCAAGCTACTGGAATATTTACAGTTTCAGATGTGGTGGAAAACACATTCGAATATTAATAAAAAATAATAATAATAATAATTGGGACAAAAATGGCGTCTTTCACACGTTTTTGTCGCTCCGCTTGGTCATCGTACTTTGATAGGCTTCTTAATAATGGATATTTCGGTATTTAGGAAATTTAATTTACATTCGATCAGTCAGGAGGGTCATATTTAGAAGTGGGGATACTTGGGAATGTAGATGGACCCCGACTTGACCAGTTGTGAAGTGTAACTGTGGTATAAAAATGAAAAAAATATACATACATCAAGCAGAATGAGGTGGGATTTCAGCAAGAAGGTATTGAATCGAAAATAGTTAAAAGGGAACTGGAGGAGAAAAACAAGGAATAATTAACAAAACACCACCTAATACCAAGCCACTGGCACAGAAACAGTTTCATATGTGTTGTAAAAAACATTGTAATATGAAAAAATAATAGTTATAATAATTGGCACAAAAAGTACATCTTTTACATGCTTTTTCGCTCCGTTTGGTCATCGTACTTTGATAGGCTTCTTAATAATGGATAAGTCGGTATTTAGGAAGTTTAAAATACATTCGATCTGTCAGAGAGATCGAATTTATAAGTGG